>NC_057805.1:433908527-434031901 GCF_018294505.1 Triticum aestivum
TTTCCGAAAGGCACGTCCGTGACTCTCGCGAAAAAAAACGTGACTTTTCACGAAAAAAAAGTAAATGCGTTTTTTCGCGCAAAAAAAAATTTTTTGCAAATTTTTTTTTGTGTCGAAACGCTAAGGAAGACCGGGGAAAAACCAAAACGTCGAAAAAAACCGTTTAAAAAGCCGAAAACGCGTGCGGAAAAAAAAACAAAATCTGGAGGGAGCGTCCAGAACGCGACACGTGGCGAATGGCTGAGAGCGCGCCAAGTGGCGCTGATCGTTGCGAGGCTCCCGAAGGAGCGCTCGTTAACTAGTTGCTCCCAGACTATGCCCTCGGAGGATGCGACAGGAACTTTTCTGCAGGCCAAACTTGAATGGCAGGCTCATCGTGGATGTTCGGCCCATCCGAGGCGATGGCACGGTGCAACGAGAGCTGAGAGCTATGGCACCTCCTATGCGTCATACAGGAGCTCGAGCCCGTCTAGGCCGGCCTACCGATTCAAAGCTGAACAACTGACGCGAAGCCGCTTGTTGTTTCCTATTGCGTGACATAAAAATAGCTGGAAAGTAACCAAACACTCTAGGATTCGACCCCACAATCCTAGCCACTCCACCACACAATGGCTGCTAAACATGAAGGCGCGAAACTAGATAAGAACACACAACAGGGTTGAGATTTGGAAAATTGCGAGCAGTTTTGAAATGCCGCAATATTTTCTATATTATGTTCTTTTTATTAAAAAAGTGTTAACAATTTTTGTAATTCCATTTTTTTTAAATGAACAACGTTTGCAAATACCAAAAATTTATCTAAAACGTGAAGAATTTTTTGAAAACTCTAACCTTTTCTGGGAAAAAAACACAAACATTTTTTTTGAAATTCCAGAATATTTTCTAAGATCACGAAGAGAAATATTTTTTAAATTCATAACTAAAAAATGAAAACACGAACTTTTTATTAAATGCACTTTTTAGGTATTTGTACGCTTTTTGGAAATGCAAATAAACTTTGAAGCATAGGAACATTTTCTGTAATTGCTTACAAAATGTTGAACCGTGAGCATTTTTTTTAAATCCTACAATATTTTGAAACACAAGTATTTTTTTAGAAACTATAAACAAGTTTTGAAAAGGGATTTGTTTTAAATTCCCGAACATTTTTCAGAAATTGTGAACAAATTTATAAAAATAGAATACTTTTTGAAATTCCCATTTCTTCAAATTTTGAAAACAATTTTTAAAATTTCGAAATGAATCACAAACATTTTTTTCATTGTGAAGTATTTTGAAAACAAGAATAGTTTTTGAAATTTCTGAACAGTTTTTGATACACGAACATTCTTTAAATTGCGAACAAATTTGAAATTTTTGAACAAAAGAAACAGGAAAAAACAAAAAGGAAAGACAAAAACAAAAAACGCAAAAAATAAACTGTAACAGAAAGAGAAAAAGAAAAATGAAAGCAAAAAAAAAGGAAAAGGAAGAAGAGAAAAAAAGGAAAAGGAAAAGAAATATAAACTGTAACTGATCTGCGCCGGCGCGCCGGCCCAACGATTCGGCCGGTCGCGCGCGGGCCGTCAGATCCAATTACGTTAGACCGTCAGATCTAGGTAAAAACGGTTCGTCCCAGCTCCCTTCTTCCTCTCGCAGCACCCTTGTCTTCCTCCCCCGCATCTCGCGCACGCACCCTCCTGCATCTCGCGCAGCTCGGCGGGGCGGGGGCCGCGCTCTCCTCCTACCCGCCTCCCTCCAGGTCGCAGCACCGCTCCTCCCCTCCTGCTCCTTGCTAGTTCTCGTCGCCGGGATTCGCGGGAACCCCACAACAGCATCTTGTTTTCGTGCTCGCTGTTCGCGCTTGAAAATGTATGTAGCAAAAACTTCGCCGGTAGTAGCAAAATCCAACTATGGTTGCAACAAAAATCATCATCGCCGCCGTCGCGAGGTCATAGCTCTGCCTTGATGGAGGTAGCAAAAAAATTCGCCGGTAGTACCAAAAAACATCTACGGTTACAGCAAAACTTGTCATCGCCGGTGCCCCACGACCATCCTCTGTTTGTATAAAAAATGAAGCCAGTTGTAGCAAACAACGGAGCCGGTTGCAGCTTTTCAGCGTCGTCCATGGTTTTCGTCGTCTATGGTTGAAGCTTTTTTGCCGCCGGTTGAAGCTTTTCTGTAGCCGGTTGTAGCAAACAAGGGAGCCGGTTGCAGCTTTTCGGCGTCATCCATGGCTTCCTCGTCTATGATTGAAGCTTTTTTGCCGCCGGTTGAAGCTTTTCTGTAGCCGGTCGCAACAAAATTAAATGCCAGTTCTAGCTCGTGCTCCGCCCGGTTCCAGCAAAACATTGATGGTTCCAGCTCCGGCGATGACCGGTTGCAGCAAAAAAGGATCCTGTTTCCAGCTCCCAATCAAGCCACTTCCAGCAAAAAAACTAAGCAGAGTAGCATGCTCTCTGAGAAGGAGATGGAGGTGTGGAGGAGGAACAGGGAGAGGAGAGGGTGGAGGCTTGCGGCGGTGGATCTCATCGGGGGCACGCGCATGGCGGAGGGTGCCGCGGGCGCGGCCGGAGACATGTGTGCTGGTGGGTGCGGGCGGGGGCTGGTGCCTGTGATGCGGGTGCCCCGGCGTCCTCGTTGTGGGGAAGAAGAAGATGGGGAAAAGAACGATTGGAAGCAGTGCTCTCGTCACCTTGTTTTTTTTTCTAAGGGGTGCTCCCATCGCCAGTCGCACGATCAATAGCGATCGCAGGGCCCGTGCGCGTCCGGCGGAACGTTTCTGCCGGCGTGCCGTCTGGAAACGTTTCCCTATAGAATGTCCCTCAAACCTATGAAAACCACTGTGAGCCCTGTAGAATATTCCCAAAACCGGGAACGTTGTACCTACTACAAATAAGCCAGCCCACTCCCTCGCTCGGTGCTTCTAACCAGCGCTTCAGGCGCCCGATCCCGAAGCTGGCGCTCGTGCGGCTTCGCTTGGGCCCGATTTGGGCCCATAACGAAGCAGCCGAAGCTGAAGCTCGCGCGGCTTCACAGCGAACAACAAAAACACAAAAAACCGCAAAAGAGCTGCCTTCAACAGCTTTCGAACTTGGCGCGCTAATTCTTTTCCGAGATTGGCTAACCACTAAAGCCATTGGCTAGTTGTGTCAAATAATAGCTCCAACTATATAAGAAAGAGCCGTCGCACTATTTATTGCACGTACAGTATATTAGTACATCAGTTCGATTTTTTAATTACATGGAAAAAACCTTGAATTTGACAACGTTCATCGTTTAAAAGAAAGTTCAATGCTTTTGAGAAAAAGTTCGTCGATTTTAAAAAGTGTTCAACGTTTTCAATTTTGTATCGAATTTGAAAAGTACATCAGATTTGAAAAAAAAATCATCAAATTTGAAAATGTTCATCAAAGTTTTAAAAACCTTCATCGAATTTTAGAAAAGTTCATCCAATTTGAAAAAAGTTCATCCGATTTTAAAAATGTTCATTGAACTTGAAAAAAGTTTATCGAATTTAAAAAAAAAGTTCATCAAATTTGAAAAAAAAATTGGGCATCAATTGACCATTGAAACTTTGACCTATCGTAGTTGACCGTGTTGACTTTTCAAAAACTGAAAAAAATTCATCGTTTTAATTTTTTTTTGAAAAAGTTGAACGATTTTGCAAAAAAACAAAGTTCACAAAAAATTCATCTTTTTTAAAAATGGTTCAAAAAATTTGAAACTAGTTCATCGATTTCAAAAAAATTACCAAAAAATGGAAAAAAAGTTAATTGAAATAGAAAAATAAAAATAATCGATTTGAAAAGAGTTCACGCATTTAAGAAAAAGGAAAAATAACAGAAAACAAGAAAAAGGAAAAAGGAAAAAAAACATAAGGGGGCATTTTCTATACGTTTAAAAGAAGGAAAAGAAGTTTGTACCCATGGGCATCCAGGTGGCGTACTGGTTGATGCTTTACACTAGCTACTCAATGATGCATTCTTTTTGAGTTTTACACAGAAAAAGAACATTAAGTGGGCCGGTCCAGAACTGAGGGCGGGGTGTGCGCCGGTTTGAAGAATGAACTGCAACCGGCGCTTAGGGCGCCATATAGGATTCACCCTAGATTTAAGCGAGTACAGGGGAAAGCCTCGCGTCTGTGGGAGCCAAGATGGGCCCGCACGGCACCGCGGGAGTCCATGGCCTTTTTTTTTCTGTTTTGTTTTTCTGTTTTATATTTTCGTTTTTGCTTTATTTTTATACTTTAGAATCTACATTTATATACAAAAAATACTTTTCAAAAACACATTTCAAAAATATTGCATAAGTACTTGATTGTTTTTGAATAAGTAAAAAAATGTTAAACAAATATTTAAAAAATATTGAACAAGTATTTGAAATTTTTTAATAAGTATTAAAAATGTTGAACAAGTGTTTGACAAATGTCGAGTAAGTATTAAAAAATGTTGAACAAGTATTTGCAAAATGTTGAACAAGTATTAAAAATGTTGAATAAGTAATAGAAAAATGTTAGACAAGTATTTGAAAAATGTTGAATAAGTGTTGAAATGTTGAGCACGCATTAAAAATGTTGAGCATGCATTAAAAATGTTGAACAAGTATTGAAAAATGTTGAAAAAGTAATAAAAATGTCAAATGAGTATTTGAAAAATATTGAACAAGTATTTGAAAAATGTTGAGCAAGTATTTGAAAATTGTTGAATAAGCATTCGGGCAATGTTGAACGTGTATACAAAACATACTGATCACTTAATTAAAAAATCTTTTTCAAAAAAGTACAAAAATTTAGAGTGAAAACGAAAACAAACATAAGAAAAACAAGAAAAAATGGAGAAGAAAAAAGAAAACCAAACAAAATTAGAATGATGCAAAAGAACATAATAACCAAATAAAAACGAAATGCAAAAAATTATGAAAGAAAAAAAGAAAAGAAACAAAAAAAGGAAAAATACCCGAAGAAAACGGCTGAAGTAGCCTCAAGTAGGCACGCCCCTAGTTCTTAGCATGAAACGAAATTGGGTGGAGTGGATAGCGCAGCGTGTTTTCTCCTTGGAGACCCGGGTTAGATCCCTTCTTCTCGCATTTCTCTGGCTTTTTGATGACAGTGCGCGCGTGAATGAGCCGGGCCAATAGGGGGGGGGGGACGCTTCAGCGAGAGCTGCTACGCTTAGGGCCATAAATAGTCGCTGCATGCTTAGCATGGCTAGCCTCGCATGAAGAGACCCGATAGTGGGACGGCCCACTAAAATTTATATATAGTACCTTCGTTACGTTCGTTTCTTTGCTTCGTTCGTTTTTTACTTTATTAATTTTCCTCTTTGTTTGCTCGTTTTATTTACAGTTTTTAAATAAAAAATATTTTACTTGAACTTAAAAGTTCAACGCGTTTTTAAAAATGTTAATGCGCTGTATAAGTTTGTTCACGGGATTTAGAAAAATGTTTGTGATATTTAAAGAATGTTCACCTGTTTAAAAACTGTTTGTGCTATTATTTTGAAAAATGTGGAAAAAATAAAAAAGAAACGCTTAATTCGTAAAAATATTCATATAATTATCGCGTGGTTTTTAAGAATGATCATAAAATTATAAAAAGAAAGTACGTGACATTGAAGAAAATGTTCATAAGCATTTTAAAAATTGGACGTTTGACAAAAAACATCAATGTGTTCAAAATGTTCTTCATGTATTTTAAAAAATCCATGCACATTTGAAATGATCAAAATGTAATAAAAATATATTCAACATGTATGTGGAAAATGTGCATTGTGTATCAGAAACATAGTCGTACCTGTATATAAAAAAGTTCAATGTGCATTTGACAAATGTTTCAACATGTACTTAGATAAATGTTCAACATTTATTTGAAAAACAGTCAACATGTATATTGAAAATGTCCAGTGTGTATTCAAAAAAGTTTTCATGTATTTGAAAATAGGAAAAGGAAAGAAAAATGAGTAAAGAATAAAACTAAAAAAATGACAAAAACGGTACATGAAAACTTTAGGGGGGGAAATGGTCAGAACCTTCGCAAAACTGATGGCTACATTTGTGCGAGGTTTAATGAACAATGGGGGTTGGTTTTGCAAGGGCACTCATATGCATTGCTTAATACAATTTATATGGAGGAGTACCACGCACACCTTGAATCGCTAGCTCCCAGCATACACGAAAGGTTGTGTTTCTTTTTACCTTTGCTTTCTTTTCCTTTTCTATGCTAGCTAGATGGCATCCCCGATCTCTCCCTTCTTCAATAAAAAGATCACATGAGATGCCCTACATGATTTGTGGTCCCTCTGACGTGATTATCGGTGTGTTTATTGCGGTGTGATGGATTATCACTTCATGATCAGATTATCTATGTACATTTTTCACTTCTTTTGAGTTCTTTGCAACATGATGTATAGAGATATATGCTCTCTAGTCTATTAATCTTTCACTGGCCATGATTAGATGACTGGTCTTCAAGAGGGAGTTGTGTGTGTTAGTTGGGTTTAACCTTGCAAGTAATCTATCTCAATGACATAAAGTGAACAATGGTTGTATTGTGTCATAGTCATTAAGGATAAAAACGTAGTTGAGTAGTTATTTCGGTGATGAACTAGAAATAAAGAGATGCACTATCTACATTATGTCAATTTACTTAATACAATACTCTGTTTTCACTTAATCCTAGGAATGCATGTTGAATAGCGATCTCAGGTGAAGTATTAGCTATAAATACAGTTGGATAATGGCTATAAATACAAGGTCGTAATGCCTATATGCAACCATGGCATGTATAATCTCATCATAAACAATGCAATTTAATCGATACACAACTGTAATTTGTTCACTACACATATGTTTTATAGAGAGATGCCACTGGTGAAATTATGAACCCCTGTCCTTTATTTCTCGTAATCACAACCTTGATCACTTCATTTTTCTGTTATTTTATAATATAAGCATTTAATTTATTTTGCATACAATCATCAATTCCAAACACATGATACTTTAATCCTTTGTAAAGCAAAGCTAGTGAGATTGGCAGTCACATTAGTTTAAGTCGGGGACCTAGAAGTTTTATAGTTGTGTGCATGCATTGATTGTTGGAAATATGCCCTAGAGGCAACAATAAAATTGTTATTATCATATTTTCTTGTTCTTAATAAGTATTTATTCTCCATGCTATAATTATATTGACCGAAAACTTAAATACATGTGTGGATACATAAACAAACATCGTATCCCTAGTGAGCCTCTACTAGACTAGCTTGATGATTAAAGGTGGTTAAGGTTTTCTAACCATAGACATGAGTTATCATTTAATAACGAGATCATATCATTACGAGAATGATATGATGGACAGACCCAATCAGAAGCTTAGCATCTGATCGTGTCACTAAGTCCAAACTGTTATTGCTTACTTAATATCAAATATCTATTGATACGTCTCCAACGTATCTATAATTTTTTATTGTTTCCATGCTATTATATTATCTGTTTTGGATGTTTTTATATGCATTAATATGCTATTTTATATTATTTTTGGGACTAACCTATTAACCTAGAGCCCAGTGTCAGTTCCTTTTTTTTCCCTATTTTTGAGTTTCGCGGAAAAGGAATACCAAACGGAGTCCAAACGGAATAAAACCTTCGCGATGATTTTTCTTGCACCAGAAGACAACCAGGAGACTTGGAGATGAAGTCGGAGGAGCCACGAGGCGGCCACAAGGACGGAGGGCGCGCCCCCCCACCCTTGTGCCTGAAGGAAATATGCCCTAGAGGCAATAATAAAGTTATTATTTATTTCCTTATTTCATGATAAATGTTTATTATTCATGCTAGAATTGTATTAACCGGAAACTTAGTACATGTGTGAATACATAGACAAACAGAGTGTCACTAGTATGCCTCTACTTGACTAGCTCATTGAATCAAAGATGGTTAAGTTTCCTAGCCATAGACATGAGTTATCATTTGATTAACGGGATCACATCATTAGAGAATGATGTGATTGACTTGACCCATTCCGTTAGCTTAGCATTTGATCGTTTAGTATATTGCTATTGCTTTCTTCATGACCTATACATGTTCCTATGACTATGAGATTATGCAACTCCCGTTTACCGGAGGAACACTTTGTGTGCTACCAAACGTCACAACGTAACTGGGTGATTATAAAGGTGCTCTACAGGTGTCTCCGAAGGTACTTGTTGAGTTGGCGTATTTCGAGATTAGGATTTGTCACTCCGATTGTGAGAGAGGTATCTCTGGGCCCACTCGGTAATGCACATCACTATAAGCCTTGCAAGCAATGTGACTAATGAGTTAGTTGCAGGATGATGCATTACGGAACGAGTAAAGAGACTTGCCAGTAACAAGATTGAACTAGGTATTGAGATACCGACGATCGAATCTCGGGCAAGTAACATACCGATGACAAAGGGAACAACGTATGTTGTTATGCGGTTTGACCGATAAAGATCTTCGTAGAATATGTAGGAGCCAATATGAGCATCCAGGTTCCGCTATTGGTTATTGACCGGAGACGTGTCTCGGTCATGTCTACATAGTTCTCGAACTCGTAGGGTCCGCACGCTTAAAGTTTGGTGACAATCGATATTATAATTTTTTGTGTTTTGATGTACCAAAGGTAGTTAGGAGTCCTGGATATGATCATGGACATGACGAGGAGTCTCGAAATGGTCGAGATGTAAAGATCGATATATTGGACGATTATGTTCGGACACCGGAAGTGTTTCGGGAGGTTTCGGACATTTACCGGAGTACCGGGGGTTACCGGAACCCCCCGGGAAGTATATTGGGTCTAATGGGCCTTAGTGGAGAAGAGGAGGGGCGGCCAGGGCAAGCCGCGCGCCCCCTCCCCCTCTAGTCCGAATTGGACAAGGAGGGGGGCGGCGCCCCCCTTTTCCTTCCCCTCTCTCTCCTCCTTCCCCCTTCTCCAACTCCTACTAGGAAAGGAGGAGTCCTACTCCCGGTGGGAGTAGGACTCCCCCCTTGGTGCGCCCTCCTTGGCCGGCCGCCTCTCCCCCCTTGCTCCTTTATATACGGGGGCAGGGGCACCTCTAGACATACAAGTTGTTCTGTTGATCTCTCCCAGCCGTGTGCGGTGCCCCCCTCCACCATAATCCACCTCGGTCATATCGTAGCGGTGCTTAGGCGAAGCCCTGCGTTGGTAGCAACATCATCACCGTCATCACGCCGTCGTGCTGACGGAACTCTCCCGTGAAGCTCTGCTGGATCGGAGTTCGCGGGAAGTCATCGAGTTGAACGTGTGCTGAACTCGGAGGTGTCGTACGTTCGGTACTTGGATCGGTCGGTGTCGGTGTCAAAACCGGTGGATCTCGGGTAGGGGGTCCCGAACTGTGCGTCTAAGGTCGATGGTTACAGGAGACAGGGGACACGATGTTTACCCAAGTTCGGGCCCTCTCTATGGAGGTAATACCCTACTTCCTGCTTGATTGATCTTGATGAATATGAGTGTTACAAGAGTTGATCTACCACGAGATCGTAATGGCTAAACCCTAGAAGTCTAGCATGTATGACTATGAGTAATGAGTATCTCCTTTCCAGACTACACCCTCTGGTTTATATAGACACCGGGGGAATCTAGGGTTACATAGAGTCGGTTACATAGGATGGAATCTTCATAGTTGATCGCCAAGCTTGCCTTCCACGCCAAGGAGAGCCCTATCCGGACATGGGTACAGTCTTCGGCCTTCACGTCTTCACAGCCCATCAGTCCGGCCCATGGATAACAGGCCGGAGGCCCGAGGACCCCTTAGTCCAGGACTCCCTCAGTAGCCCCTGAACCTGGCTTCAATGACGAGGAGTCCGGCGCGCAGATTGTCTTCGGGATTGCAAGGCGGGTTCCCTTCTATCCGAAGTCCAAGATAGTCTTCGGACGCGATGATACTATCCGGACCCGTCACAACCACAGAGAGAATATAATTTTGCACGAGTCATAGCCGCTGACAAATTTTAGTAGCATGACATCACGTCTGACCGGTCATAATTCCGGACCGTTTAGTGTCCGATGTTCCACGTGCCGAGACGCGGTTGCCATTGGCACGTCTTGTCGAAGCAGATATCGTGCCCCCTTATAGTGGGATTCTCATAATTGTGGGCATGGGTAATCCAACCGCGCCGTTTATACAGCCCTTGAGAATAGGCAAATTCTAAGGCGAGTGGGGAGGCGTTCGATATTTACTACCTTTATAAGGGGATAAGGATTCCCTCTCGCCTTCCCACGCCTTCTCTCCATCTCTGCCCTCCCAATCTCGAGCTCCAGCGCCCAAGTTCTTATCTCCTTCCCACTCGAGCTAGCACTCAACCATGTCCGGATCCAGAGGTCAGGGCAAGTGGATGGTCTCCTCCGTCAAGGAGGAGGACATTAATGAGCTTCGGGCGGCCGGATACTTGGCGAAGGGAATCGCCCATCGTCTGCCGACCGAGGGACAAGTCGTCCCTGTCGGTGTCAAAACCGGCGGATCTCGGGTAGGGGTCCCGAACTATGCGTCTAGGATCGATGGTAACAGGAGACGGGGGACACAATGTTTACCCAGGTTCGGGCCCTCTCTATGGAGGTAATACCCTACTTCTTGCTTGATTGATCTTGATGAATATGAGTGTTACAAGAGTTGATCTACCACGAGATCGTAATGGCTAAACCCTAGAAGTCTAGCCTAGGAGTATATGGTAATGAATCTGTCCTATCCGGACTATGCCCTCCGGTTTATATAGACACCGGAGAGATCTAGGGTTACATGGAGTCGGTTACATAGGAGGAAATCTTCATAATCAGTCACCCATCTTGCCTTCCACGCCAAGTAGAGTCCAATCCGGACACGGGTATAGTCTTGGGTCTTCATGTCTTCATAGCCCATCAGTCCGGCCCAACAGATAACAGGCCGGACGCCCGAGGACCCCTTAGTCCAGGACTCCCTCAGTCCCCACGCCGGAGCCCAACGAGAGGGTGGTATTCCTCCCTCATTTCTTCCGTGGACTAGGGTTCCCACTCCACCCTTTCGTCCGCGGGCTGATGTATTATTACGGGATAGATTTCCATGATCTGTCCCCGAACTCCTTCCTCAACATCTCGGCGTTTATCTCATGTGAGAGGCCTTCCTCCGCATCCAACCCCACTTCGGGCTATGGCTCAAAGTCTTCAATGTGAAGCCGAAGGTGGTGGATGGACAGCACGCGGAGTGCGGGGGAGCCATGGTGAGTAAGCTGTCAAACGTCTCCTGGCCGAAAGGTACTTTCATGGAGACAGTAAAGGAGTGGCAGAAACAATGGTTCTACATCACAAAACCCCGCGGCACCACCTGGGCCGCAGCTGCCGAATTCCGCTCCGGTGCTCCCATGCGACTCACCTCCTGGGTCGAGAAGAGTCCGAACTGGTGCTCGCCCGATGAGCTGATAAAGCTGCAAACGCGCGTTCAAAGTATGATAGCCAAAAACGTCAAGCTTGTCGATGTAATCCAGGTGATGCTAGTTCGCCGGATCCTCCCGTGCCAGCGTAGAAGTCGCCTCTGTGGGAGTTTAATCCGAAGAAGCACCAAACTCTGGAGAGGCTCTTCGAAACCACTCACGAAGGTGCCTGGAAGTTGCTCTTTAAGGACAACGAGAAACCGCCGGCCACAGATTCAGATCGTGGGCACGATTGCAAACACCTCGCCAGTGAGGTATGTTATTTTTGACGTATCCCCTACTTAATTGTTTCGAGGATGATGTCTGAGTTTATTATTGCTTTTTCAGGATTGGATGGAGAGGGCGAAGCGGATCCAGTGTCCGGCTCCGCTGCCTGAATAGCCGGTCATCCCGCGCCTGGCGAAGATGCTGGTGCCGGCGCCATATAAGGCGCCGGAGAAGAAGGCCAAGAAGAAGGCCAAGGGGGCCAAAAGTGGCCCTCGTCGCCAGGGCACTTCGGACGTGACGTCCGAAGACGAGGAAGCCCATTCCTCCGTCCCTGAGGACGACGACGAGGAAGAGGAGGAGGAGGAGAAGAACCCTCCCCCTAAGGAGGGAAAGAAGAAGAGGGGGGCCTCCACGAATCTGAAGGCGGCAACGCCCAAGAAGGGGAAGGGCGCCGCTATGGTCAACACCGCGTGGGACGTTGACAGCAGTCCGGAGCGACACATCCACAATAAGCCTCGGGCCGCATCGTAAGTATTATGACTCACATATACAAGTGTGCCTGGCCTCTCCTTTTTATTGTTTTGACATGGTTAATTGTTCCATTGCAGTCCGGGCCGCGACAGCATCCAGGGATCCTCATCTGGAGGTTCGTTGGATCCGGCGGAAATAGCAAAGTAGTATGGAAGTAACGGTAATGGTAGCAAAAGTAATATTTTTGGGTTTCGTAGTGATTGTAACAGTAGCAACGGAAAAGTAAATAAGCAAAGAACAATATGTGAAAAGCTTGTAGGCATAGGATCGGTGATGGAAAATTATGCCGGATGCGGTTCATCATGTAACAATCATAACATAGGGTGACACAGAACTAGCTCCAATTCATCAATGTAATGTAGGCATGTATTCCGAATATAGTCATACGTGCTTATGGAAAAGAACTTGCATGACATCTTTTGTCCTACCCTCCCGTGGCAGCGGGGTCCTAGCGGAAACTAAGGGATATTGAGGCCTCCTTTTAATAGAGTACCGGACCAAAGCATTAACACATAGTGAATACATGAACTCCTCAAACTATGGTCATCACCGGGAGTGGTCCCGATTATTGTCACTTCGGGGTTGCCGGATCAGAACACATAGTAGGTGACTATAGACTTGCAAGATAGGATCAAGAACTCACATATATTCATGAAAACATAATAGGTTCAGATCTGAAATCATGGCACTCGGGCCCTAGTGACAAGCATTAAGCATAGCAAAGTCATAGCAACATCAATCTCAGAACATAGTGGATACTAGGGATCAAACCCTAACAAAACTAACTCGATTACATGATAAATCTCATCCAACCCATCACTGTCCAGCAAGCCTACGAGGGAATTACTCACGCACGGCAGTGAGCATCATGAAATTGGTGATGGAGGATGGTTGATGATGACGACGGTGACGGATTCCCCTCTCCAGAGCCCCGAACGGACTCCGTATCAGCCCTCCCGAGAGAGTTTAGGGCTTGGCGGCGGCTCCGTATCGTAAAACGCGATGAATCTTTCTCCCTGATTTTTCTCTCCCCGAACACGAATATATGGAGTTGGAGTTGAGGTCGGTGGAGCTCCAGGGGGCCCATGAGGCAGGGGCGCGCCCAGGGGGGCAGGAGCGCCCCCACCCTCGTGGCAAGGGTGTGGGCCCCCTGGCCTTGATTCTTTCACCAGTATTTTTTATTATCTCCAAAAATAATCTCCGTGGAGTTTCAGGTCATTCCGAGAACTTTTGTTTCTGCACATAAATAACACCATGGCAATTATGCTGAAAACAGTGTCAGTCCGGGTTAGTTCCATTCAAATCATGCAAGTTAGAGTCCAAAACAAGGGCAAAAGTGTTTGAAAAAGTAGATACGACGGAGACGTGTCAACTCCCCCAAGCTTAAACCTTTGCTTGTCCTCAAGCAATTCAGTTGATAAACTGAAAGTGATAAAGAAAAACTTTTACAAACTCTGTTTGCTCTTGTTGTTGTAAATATGTAAAACCAGCATTCAAGTTTTCAGCAAAGATTATGAACTAACCATATTCACAATAACTCTTAGGTCTCATGTTTACTCATATCAATGGCATAATCAACTAGCGAGCAATAATAATAAATCTCGGATGACAACACTTTCTCAAAACAATCATAATATGATATAATAAGATGGTAACTTGCTAGCCCTTTCTGAGACCGTAAAACATAAATGCAGAGCACCTTTAAAGATCAAGGACTGACTATACATTGTAATTCATGGTAAAAGAGATCCGGTCATAGTCATACCCAATATAAATTAATAGTAATGGATGCAAATGACAGCGGTGCTCTCCAACTGGTGCTTTTTAATAAGAGGGTGATGACTCAACACAAAAGTAAATAGATAGGCCCTTCGCAGAGGGAAGCAGGGAGTTGTAGAGGTGCCGGAGCTCGGTTTTGAAATAGAGATAAATAATATTTTGAGCGGCATACTTTCATTGTCAACATAACAACCAAGAGATGGCGATATCTTCCATGCTACACAAATTATAGGTGGTTCCCAAACAGAATGGTAAAGTTTATACTCCCCCTCCACCAACAAGCATCAATCCATGGCTTGCTCGAAACAACGAGTGCCTCCAACTAACAACAGTCCCAGGGGAGTTTTGTTTGCAATTATTTTGATTTGATTTGCATAAAGCATGGGACTGGGCATCCCAGTGACCAACCATTTTCTCGTGAGTGAGGAGCGGATTCCACTCCTCTTGAGAATAACCCGCCTAACATGGAAGATACGGACAACCCTAGTTGATACATGAGCTATTCGAGCATACAAAACAGAATTTCATTTGAAGGTTTAGAGTTTGGCACATACAAATTTACTTGGAACGGCAGGTAGATACCGCATATAGGACGGTATAGTGGACTCATATGGAATAACTTTGGGGTTTAATGGATTGGATGCACAAGCAGTAGTCCCGCTTAGTACAAGTGAAGGCTAGCAAAAGACTGGGAAGCGACCAACTAGAGAGCGACAACAGTCATGAACATGCATTAAATTAATGAACATTGAGTGCAAGCATGAGTAGGATATAATCCACCATGAACATAAATATCGTGAAGGCTATGTTGGTTTGTTTCAACTACATGTGTGAACATGTGCCAAGTCAAGTCACTTAAATCATTCAACGGAGGATACCACCCCATCATACCACATCACAACCATTTTAATAGCATGTTGGCACGCAAGGTTAACCGTTATAAGCTCCTAGCTAATCAAGCATGGCATGAGCAACTATGATCTCTAATTGTCATTGCAAACATGTTTATTCATAATAGGCTGAATCGGGAACGATGAACTAATCATATTTACAAAAACAAGAGAGGTCGAGTTCATACCAGCTTCTCTCATCTCAGTCAGTCCATCATATATCATCATAATTGTCTTTCACTTGCACGATCGAACGATGTGAATAATAATAATAGTGCACGTGCATTGGACTAAGCTGGAATCTGCGAGCATTCAATAAACAGGAGAAGACAAGGCAATATGGGCTCTTGGTTAAATCAACAATAATGCAGATAAGAGCCACTTCAACAATTTCATCATGGTCTTCTCCTATCGACCCCCCAAAGAAAAGAAAAGAAATAAAAACTATTTACACGGGAAAGCTCCCAACAAGCAAAAGAAGAACAGGAAATCTTTTTGGGTTTTCTTTTTAATTATTACTACGACAACAAGAAAGTAAACTAGCTAAAAGCTACAACTAGTTTTTTTGGTTTTCTTGAGGTTTATTAAACACACAAGAAGAAAGCATAAAAAGAAAATAAACTAGCATGGATATTACAGTGAAAGAGTACGAGCACCGACAACTAGCAATGAGTGTGTGAACATAAATGTAATGTCGGTGAGAAATACGTACTCCCCCAAGCTTAGGCTTTTGGCCTAAGTTGGTTTATTGCCACGGATGCCCTGGCGGATATCCAAAGTTATAGTTGGGGTCGTACTGAGATGCAGCAGTCATTGCATCGTGGGCTGCAGCTTGGAGGCGAGCTATCTCAGCCCTTCTCTTATACTCTTCCGCCTCCTCTCTGGTTATAAAATATCTCCCTTTTGCCTGAAAGTCAAAGAAAGTAGAAGCAGGGAGAGCGACGTGATAGGTGCGTCGTCTGTCAAAGATTAGTCGATACTGGAGGAACTGATCGTTCCTCTCAACAAAATGATGACGAACCATAGCCTCATAATCCAAATAAGTAGGAGGCAACTCAATATCATCCTCAGGTATGGTTACAATAAGAACATTAGCTATACGGGTTGCATAAATTCCACCAAAGAAATCTCCATTAAATCTATTATGATGCAACCTACGTGCAACAATGGCTCCCAAATTATAATGTTTATCTCCTAACACAGCACTCCTAGGAACACTGAAGTCAGGGACACACATGTGACATGCTTCATCCTTACCATTTATGCACCTACCTATGAAGAGAGCAAAACAATGTATAGCAGGAAAATGAATGCTCCCTATGGTAGCTTGTGCTATGTCTCTAGATTCCCCCACAATTATACTATCAAGAAAATCTCTAAATTCAGATTCGCGAGGTTCACTAGTACTACCCCGTTGTGGAAGTTTGCAAGCAGTGGTAAAATCCTCTAAGTCCATAGTATAAGAATTTTCATAAAGATCAAACAGGACAGTTTGAGAATTGCGTGAAGATGAAAATTCAAACCTCCTCACAAAGGAACTAGTGAGATAGTGTTACTAGCGGCACTTATCTGCCTCGAAGCTCACAAGATCAACGTTACGCAAATATGCGTTAAATTCTTCCTTAATTCCTGCTTGATCCATGAAGTCCTCTGAAGGCCATTCACAAGGCCGCACGGGAGCGTCCCTTGGTGGTTCATCATCAGCATCACGCATTGCAAGCCTGGGTCCTTGCTTCCTTGAAGGACCACCTTGGTACATTTTCCTAAACATATTTCTTCCTTTGCAAAATTTCTGAAATTTTTAGTAACTTCAAATAAAAGTAAACCAAACTCAACAAAATTGATAGCAACTACTCCTACAAGTGCCCAGAGCATATATCATGCATTAGAACTACTTGGAACCATATAAATTTGACATGCAAGCTCAAGAACATGGTCACCTAGGCAGCACAAATTTGCAATGAATAAAGCACTAGAACAAAAAACTAATTGGCCCATTGGAGGAGTTACATACCAAGGAACAATCCCCCAAAGCAGTTTTGTGAGAGCTGCTTTGAGCAAGGAGATCGAAAATCGCAGCAAAATGAGTTAGAACTCGTGCTTGAGCTGGATGGTGATTTTTTTGGGAGGAAGAAGAAGTGTGTGGGTGCAGGAATAAGTGGAGGGGAGCCACCGTGGGCCCACGAGGCACGGGGCGCGCCCTGGACCCTCGTGCCCAGGTGCTTGCTCCCCCTGATGTGTTCTCAGTGCCAAATATTCTCAAATATTCCAGAAAAAATCATATTAAATTGGCAGGGCATTTGGAGAACTTTTATTTTCGGGTTGTTTTTATATTGCACGGATAATTCAGAAAACAGACAGAAAAGTACTATTTTTACTTTATTTCAACTAAATAACAGAAACTAAAAAGAGGGTACAGAAGATTGTGCCTTCTAACTTCATCCATCTCATGCTCATCAAAAGGAATCCACTAACAAGGTCGATCAAGTCTTGTTAACAAACTCATTCCGAATAACATGGAACCGGAGAAAATTTGAATAACACTATGTTACCTCAACAGGGATATGCACATCCCCAATAATAAGAATATCATATTTCTTCTTGGCAGTACGAAGAGGAAATTCAAAACCTCCAAAAATAATCGATGGAATTTTTCCAATAGAGTTGATACTATGAACTTGAGGTTGTTTCCTCGGAAAGTGTACTGTATGCTCGTTGCCATTAACATGAAAAGTGACATTGCCTTTGTTGCAATCAATAACAGCCCCTACAGTATTCAAAAAGGGTCTTCCAAGAATAATAGACATACTATCGTCCTCGGGAATATCAAGAATAACAAAGTCCGTTAAAATAGTAACGTTTGCAACCACAACAGGCACATCCTCACAAATACCGACAGGTATAGCAGTTGATTTATCAGCCATTTGCAAAGATATTTCAGTAGGTGTCAACTAATTCAAGTCAAGTCTATGATATAAAGAGAGAGGCATAACACTAACACCGGCTCCAAGATCACATAAAGCAGTTTTAACATAGTTTCTTTTAATGGAGCATGGTATAGTTGGTACTCCTGGATCTCCTAGCTTATTTGGTATTCCACCCTTAAAAGTGTAATTAGCAAGCATGGTGGAAATTTCAGCTTCCGGTATCTTTCTTTTATTAGTAACAATTTCTTTCATATACTTAGCATAAGGATTCATTTTGAGCATATCAGTCAAATGCATACGCAAAAAGATAGGTCTAATCATTTCAGCAAAGCGCTCAAAATCCTCATCATCCTTTTTCTTGGATGGTTTGGGAGGAAAAGGCATGGGTTTCTGAACCCATGGTTCTCTTTCTTTACCGTGCTTCCTAGCAACAAAGTCTCTCTTATCATAACGTTGATTCTTTGATTGTGGGTTATCAAGATCGACAGCAGGTTTAGCTTCTACATCATTATCATTGCTAGGATGAGCATCAACATGAACATTATCATTAGCATTATCACTAGGTTCATGTTCATTACCAGATTGTGTTTCAACATCAGAAATAGAAATATCATTGGGATTCTCAGGTGTGTCTACAACAGGTTCACTAGAAGCATGCAAAGTCCTATCGTTTTTCTTTTTCTTCTTTTTAGAAGGACTAGGTGCATCTACATTATTTCTCTGAGAATCCTGCTCAATTCTCTTAGGATGGCCTTCAGGATACAAAGGTTCCTGAGTCATTTTACCAGTTTTAGTAGCCACTCTAACAGCATAGTCATTATTCTTACTATTTAACTCATTGAGCAAATCATTCTGAGCTTTAAGTACTTGTTGTACTTGAGTGGTAACCATAGAAGCATGTTTACTAATGATTTTAAGTTCACCTTTAACTCTAGACATATAATAACTCAAGTGTTCAATCATATAAGCATTTTGTTTTAATTGTCTACCAAAATAAGCATTAAAATCTTCTTGCTTAACCATAAAGTTATCAAACTCATCCAAACATTGGCTAGCAAACTTAGTAGGAGGGATTTCAGCTTTATCATATCTATAGAGAGAATTTACCTTTACTATCTGTGTCGGGTTATCAAGACCATGTGTTTCTTCAACAGGTGATGAATTAAGATCATATATCTCTTCAGCAGGTGGTAAATTAAGACCATGTATTTCTTCAATAGGAGGTAAATTCTTAACATCTTCAGCTTTAATACCCTTTTCTTTCATAGATTTCTTTGCCTCTTGCATATCTTCAGGACTGAGAAATAGAACACCCCTCTTCTTCGGAGTTGGCTTTGGAGTTGGTTCAGGAAGTGTCCAATTATTTTCATTTGTCAACATATTATTCAATAGAATTTCAGCTTCATCTGGTGTTCTTTCCCTGAAAACAGAACCATCACAACTATCCAGGTGGTCTCTGGAAGCATCGGTTAGTCCATTATAAAAGATATCAAGTATTTCATTTTTCTTAAGAGGATGATCAGGCAAAGCATTAAGTAATTGGAGAAGCCTCCCCAAGCTTGTGGGAGACTCTGTTCTTCAATTTGCACAAAATTATATATTTCCCTTAAGGCAGCTTGTTTCTTATGAGCGGGGAAATATTTAGCAGAGAAGTAATAAATCATATCTTGCGGACTACGCACACAACCAGGATCAAGAGAATTAAACCATATCTTAGCATTACCCTTTAATGAGAACGGAAATATTTTAAGGATATAAAAGTAGCGAGTTCTCTCATCATTAGTGAAGAGGGTGGCTATATCATTTAATTTAGTAAGATGTGCCACAACAGTTTCAGATTCATAGCCATAAAAAGGATCAGACTCAACCAAAGTAATTATATCAGGATCAATAGAGAATTCATAATCCTTATCAGTAACAAAGATAGGTGAAGTAGCATAAGCAGGTTCATATTTCATTCTGGCATTCAGAGTTTTTTGTTTAAGCTTAGCTAATAATTTCTTAAGATCACTTCTATCATTGCAAGCAAGAAAGTCTCTAGCAGTTTCTTCATCCATAACATAGCCCTCATGCACAACATGCAATTCATATTATTGGGAGAGTCTTGATCATCACTTTCATCAATATTATCAGTTTCAATAATTTCATTCTCTCTAGCCCTAGCAAGTTGTTCATCAAGAAATTCACCAAGTGGCACAGTAGTATCAAGCATAGAAGTAGTTTCATCATAAGTATCATGCATAGCAGAAGTGGCATCATCAATAACATGCGACATATCAGAATTAATAGTAGAAGCAGGTTTAGGTGTCGCAAGCTTACTCAAAACAGAAGGTGAATCAAGTGCAGAGCTAGATGGCAGTTCCTTACCTCCCCTCGTAGTTGAGGGATAATTTTTTGTTTTCTCGTCTTTCAAGTTCCTCATAGTGACCAGCAGATATAAATCCCAAGTGACTCAAAGAATAGAGCTATGCTCCCCGGCAACAGCGCCAGAAAATAGTCTTGATAACCCACAAGTATAGGGGATCGCAACAGTTTTCAAGGGTAGAGTATTCAACCCAAATTTATTTATTCGACACAAGGGGAGCCAAAGAATATTCTCAAGTATTAGCAACTGAGTTGTCAATTCAGCCACACCTGGATAACTTAATATCTGCAGCAAAGTATTTAGTAGCAAAGTATTATGGAAGTAACGGTAATGGTAGCAAAAGTAATATTTTTTGGGTTTTGTAGTGATTGTAACAGTAGCAACGGAAAAGTAAATAAGCGGAGAACAATATGTGAAAAGCTCGTAGGCATTGGATCGGTGATGGAGAATTATGCCGGGTGTGGTTCATCATGTAACAATCATAACATAGGGTGACACAGAACTAGCTCCAATTCATCAATGTAATGTAGACATGTATTCTGAATATAGTCATACGTGCTTATGGAAAAGAACTTGCATGACATCTTTTGTCCTACCCTCCCGTGGCAGCGGGGTCCTAGCGGAAACTAAGGGATATTAAGGCCTCCTTTTAATAGAGTACCGGACCAAAGCATTAACACATAGTGAATACATGAACTCCTCAAACTATGGTCATCACCGGGAGTGGTCCCGATTATTGTCACTTCGGGGTTGCCGGATCATAACACATAGTAGGTGACTATAGACTTGCAAGATAGGATCAAGAAATCACATATATTCATGAAAACATAATAGGTTCAGATCTGAAATCATGGCACTCGGGCCCTAGTGACAAGCATTAAGCATAGCAAAGTCATAGCAACATCAATCTCAGAACATATTGGATACTAGGGATCAAACCCTAACAATACTAGCTCGATTACATGATAAATCTCATCCAACCCATCACCGTCCAGCAAGCCTACGATGAATTACTCACGCACGGCGGTGAGCATCATGAAATTGGTGATGGAGGATGGTTGATGATGACGACGGCGACGGATTCCCCTCTCCGAAGCCCCGAACGGACTCCAGATCAGCCCTCCCGAGAGAGTTTAGGGCTTGGCGGCGGCTCCGTATCGTAAAACGCGATGAATCTTTCTCCCTGATTTTTTTCTCCCCGAACACGAATATATGGAGTTGGAGTTGAGGTCGGTGGAGCTCCAGGGGGCCACGTGGCAGGGGGCGCGCCCAGGGGGCAGGTGCGCCCCCACTCTCGTGGCAAGGGTGTGGGCCCCCTGGCCTTGATTCTTTCGCGAGTATTTTTTATTATTTCCAAAAATAATCTCCGTGGAGTTTCAGGTCATTCCGAGAACTTTTGTTTCTGCACATAAATAACACCATGGCAATTCTGCTAAAAACAGTGTCAGTCCGGGTTAGTTCCATTCAAATCATGCAAGTTAGAGTGCAAAACAAGGGCAAAAGTGTTTGGAAAATTAGATACGACGGAGACGTATCACCCGCTTATTCCCCCGAGGCCAAGGACGACACCGAAGTGTTGTCTCGGAGGACCGCTCCGAGCCGGGGAGGGGCCCAGGACACTGCCCAGGAGGTGCCGCAAGGTGAGACCTCTGCTGCCGGACACGTGGGGGAGCAGATCCCCATGGAGACTAGCGAAGAGGGACGTATTCAGTTCGGCCCTCAGCCGAATACGATTCTGGGGACCGATACGGCCCCGGAATCTGGCGCGCGCCTTCCTTCGAAGGAGGGGGTGCGCCAATTCCACCGATGGCCCCTGTCCAACCAGGGGCGTCGGATAACCTGATGGAGGCGCTAAGAGGCGCCTCCATTGTGGACGAGCACCGTGTCCTTATGGGTACGGTGATCGAGAAGGTTCAATCCATCAAGAGCGGACTAAACGAGGCCTGCAGCAATCTATTGACAGGTTTTGACGTAAGTCACGTAGAAAGAGAACACCCCATGCTGACAGTAGCCCCTGAGACACTGTCCGGTATTCGGAAAGAAAGGCCGGATAGAGGATCAACCCTTTGCAGGAGACTAATTTGATATTTATGAATAAGCAGGCGTCGTTGTTGGCCGCGACCTCACATGCTGCCGAAGTCCCTGAACTGAAGCAGAGGTTGGAGCGGACCGAGAACGAGCTCGGTGAGGTGAAGATTCGGCTCCACGAGAAGCAAGGTGAGTAACGACTTGCTGTGTATTCGAGAAGAGTAAGTAGTGAGTATTGACAGGAGTGTCATGATATGTGTAGGGGCGGCGACCGAGGTCGAGGCCTTGAAAAATGCCTTGACCGAAGCCGAAGGGAAGGCTGTCCAGCAGCAAGCCGCCCGTAAGAAGCTCAAGGCCCGGGTCGGTGAGATCCAGCAGGTGCTCCAGGACGCGGTGAAAAAGTGTGAGGCTTTGGAGCGCGAAGCGTCGGTTCGAGAGACCGAACTTGCCAAAGCTCGCTAGAGTGCGGAGGCCGCACAGAATTAAGCCCGGGGTGCTCTCCAGGAGATCCAGGAGGCCAAGAAGATCGCAACGGGTAAGGCTTTTAACATGCAAAGCAAGTATGCAGAGAAGAAGTACCTTTTACTAACCCGGGTTCGGAGTTGCCCAGGGGCCTTTGCGGATCTGCCACGCAGTATGTCCGATGCTGCGGAGTTCTTCCGAGCCGGAGAAGGGAATTCCACGGAGAAGCTGTTCTGGTCGCAGTATGCTGTGCCAGAACATCCGGTGCCCTTTGCCGATCAGCTGAAATAGTTGGTCGAGCTGCACAGGGTGGCTGAACTGGCCATGAAGGATTTAATAATCCGGCTCTGGCCAGCCGAAGCTATACCTAGCAGTTATTTTGGCCTCGTGAAGCAGGTGATGGAGGCTTGTCCGCGGCTAGACATCGTCAAGCGATCAGTCTGCATAGAAGGTGCCCGCATGGCCTTCGCTCGTTGCAAGATGTGGTGGGCGAAGATGGACGCCGTCGAGGTGGCCAAGGGGCCGCCGGAGGGCAAGGAGCACCGCACACCCGAGCGATATTTTGCGGATGTCCTGGAGGGGTCTCGACTTGCAGCGGCGCAGTGTGGGCAGGACATTATTTTCCAATGAAGACATTCGCTTTCTGTCGTTGCCTTGTATGATGAAAACAAATCCGGTTTGTAATATAATGTTTGTTATGTTTTGATTGTTTCCTCCTGTGCGGCCGTGTTGTATGGAATCTGAGGGTTGACCAGTCGTCGGCTTCTGCCCTCATGTAGGTAGTACGGAGGTGTTCGGGATGGAATCTAAACTATCTTGATCCAATTATATGGTCCTTGAAGGAGTTGTTTAGCGCAACGAACCAGGCAATCAGACTATGCGGCTTAAACGCCCTCACTTAGCAATAGGAGTTTTATAATAAAACATAGGCGTAGCCCCTGGTATACGAACTAGAGTGCTGTCAGCGTCTGATCGGGAAGTACCGATCCTTCGCGAAATGCGGAAAAAAATCTCCAACGATTTGTGACCTCCGAACAGCTGACCGGCTCTCGCCGCATCATGACAGTCAGTTTTCGGCTTTCTCTACTGAGGTGCTCATCCGGTTTAGACCAGGGCACAATCACACTAGTTCTCCCTTTACTACCCTAGCCGATGTAGCAGAACGTAGGGTAGCAAGCACAGGAGCCGGACAACCCAACTATTGACCAAAGACATGATTCAGAGCCAATGCATGTAATGCTAAATTCGGGGTGCCGAACTTATCTATAAGAAGTGTTCAGACTTTGTTGCCGCATTATGGGGCGATAGGGGGCCCCTAGCGAATATGAAATGTACCAAAGTGTACGGGTGCGAGGATATAAGTAATTAATAGCAATGGGAAACAGAAAAAGAGCAGAGGTAGTATCTGGGGCCCCTTGACTTGGGCCGTAAACTGCTTCCATTATGATTGGGTTAATGTGTCAAAGTGCATTTATACAAATAATGCGATAACCAACCGGCTATTTATCATGCCAGAACCAGAGGAGAGCTGCATTTGGGTACTGAAGGACAGGTAGAGTAGTCGTTGGATTGTCCTCTAGGGCTTCCCCTGTATGCATGTGCTCTGCGCCAATCTGGTGTACTTGTCCTTTGACAGGACCGGTAGTCAGGCCATCGGAGGAGGCCTGTATAAAAGATACCTGAAAAAGAGGGAGAAAGAAAAGAAAAAAAGAAAATAGTAGAGGTACCAGTGAGTCCGGGATTGGTGTAGCCGAACTACAAGCTAGCTGTGCCTCCGTCGATGCCCATGGGATCTTGAGTGCGTAATTATGTACGCGTGGTGCGGATGCGGCTACCTCATCAGGACCGGGACGGAGGCCGAATTGCTAGTCGAGCTCTTGACGAGCCGAACCGTCCTGTTGCAGTGTGGTCCGGACTCTCTTGGTGATGTCCAGGGGCTCGGCAGCCGGATTACGGTTCTGCTTGAGAAGGCCACTCTGTACCTCTGCTGCTAGGGCGGCTGTGTGCTCCTCTGTTTGGAGGGAGCGTTCAGTATTTCCATTGACTGTTATGACGCCGCGTGGACCGGGCATCTTGAGCTTGAGATAAGCATAGTGTGGCACTGCGTTGAATCTAGCAAACGCAGTTCGTCCAAGCAGTGTGTGGTAGCTGTTGCGCAAGGGGAGGATATCGAAGATTAACTCTTCGCTTCGGAAGTTGTCCGGAGAACCGAAGACCACTTCAAGCATGATTAAGCCCGTACAACGGGCCTCTACGCCTGGTATGACTCCTTTAAAGGTAGTCTTTGTGGGCTTGATTCCTGAGGGATTAATGCCCATTTTGTGCACTGTATCCTGATAGAGCAGGTTGAGGCTCCTACCACCGTCCATTAGGACTCGTGTTAGGTGAAATCCGTCGATGATTGGGTCGAGGACCAGTGCGGCCGAACCGCCATGGCGGATACTAGTTGGATGATCTCGACGATCGAAGGTGATCGGGAGTGACGACCACGGATTTAATTTTGGGGCGACTGGCTCTACCGCGTAGACGTCCCTGAGTGCTCGCTTGTGCTCCCTTTTGGGGATGTGTGTAGCGTATATCATGTTCACTGTTTTGACTTGAGGGGGAAATTTCTTCTGCCCCCCAGTGTTCGGCTGCCGGGGCTTGATAACCCACAAGTATAGGGGATCGCAACAATTTTCGAGGGTAGAGTATTCAACCCAAATTTATTGATTCGACACAAGGGGAGCCAAAGAATATTCTCAAGCATTAGCAGTTGAGTTGTCAATTCAACCACACCTGGATAACTTAGTATCTGCAACAAAGTATTTAGTAGCAAGGTAATATGGAAGTAATGGTAATGATAGCAAAAGCAATATTTTTGGGTTTTGTAGTGATTGTAACAGTAGCAACGGAAAAGTAAATAAGCGAAGAACAATATGTGAAAAGCTCGTAGGCATTGGATCGGTGATGGAGAATTATGTCGGATGCGGTTCATCATGTAACAGTCATAACATAGGGTGACACAGAACTAGCTCCAATTCATCAATGTAATGTAGGCATGTATTCCGAATATAGTCATACGTGTTTATCGAAAAGAACTTGCATGACATCTTTTGTCCTACCCTCCCGTGGCAGCGGGGTCCTAACGGAAACTAAGGGAAATTAAGGCCTCCTTTTAATAGAGTACCGGACCAAAACATTAACACATAGTGAATACATGAACTCCTCAAACTATGGTCATCACCGGGAGTGGTCCCGATTATTGTCACTTCGGGGTTGCCGGATCATAACACATAGTAGGTGACTATAGACTTGCAAGACAGGATCAAGAACTCACATATATTCATGAAAACATAATAGGTTCATATCTGAAATCATGGCACTCGGGCCCTAGTGACAAGCATTAAGCATAGCAAAGTCATAGCAACATCAATCTCAGAACATAGTGGATACTAGGGATCAAACCCTAACAAAACTAACTCGATTACATGATAAATCTCATCCAACCCATCATCGTCCAGCAAGCCTATGATGGAATTACTCACGCATGGCAGTGAGCATCATGAAATTGGTGATGGAGGTTGGTTGATGATGACGATGGCGACGGATTCCCCTCTCCGGAGCCCTGAACGGACTCCAGATCAGCCCTCCCGAGAGGTTTTAGGGCTTGGCGGCGGCTCCGTATCGTAAAACATGATGAATCCTTCTCTCTGTTTTTTTCTCCCCGAACACGAATATATGGAGTTGGAGTTGAGGTCGGTGGAGCGTTAGGGGGCCCACGAGGCAGGGGGCGCGCCCCCACCCTCGTGGACAGGTGGAGGCCCCCTGACGTGGATTCTTCTTCCAGTATTTTTATTATTGCGCGCCCCCACCCTCGTGGACAGGTGGAGGCCCCCTGACGTGGATTCTTCTTCCAGTATTTTTATTATTTTCCAAAAATATGTTCCGTAGAGTTTCAGGTCATTCCGAGAACTTTTGTTTCTGCACATAAATAACACCATGGCAATTCTGCTGAAAACAGCGTCAGTCCGTATTAGTTCCATTCAAATCATGCAAGTTAGAGTCCAAAACAAGGGCAAAAGTGTTTGGAAAAGTAGATACGACGGAGACGTACAAACTCCCCCAAGCTTAAACCTTTGCTTGTCCTCAAGCAATTCAGTTGATAAACTGAAAGTGATAAAGAAAAACTTTTACAAACTCTGTTTGCTCTTGTTGTTGTAAATATGTAAAGCCAACATTCAAGTTTTCAGCACAGATTATAACTAACCATATTCACAATAACTCTTAGGTCTCATGTTTACTCATATCAATGGCATAATCAACTAGCGAGCAATAATAATAAATCTCAGATGACAACACTTTCTCAAAACAATCATAATATGATATAATAGGATGGTATCTCGCTAGCCCTTTCTGAGACCGCAAAACATAAATGCTGAGCACCTTTAAAGATCAAGGACTGACTAAACATTGTAATTCATGGTAAAAGAGATCCAGTCATACCCAATATAAATTAATAGTAATGAATGCAAATGACAGCGGTGCTCTCCAGCTGGTGCTTTTTAATAAGATGGTGATGACTCAACATAAAAGTAAATAGATAGGCCCTTCCCAGAGGGAAGCGGGGATTTGTAGAGGTGCCAGAGCTCGGTTTTGAAATACAGATAAATAATATTTTGAGCGACATACTTTTATTGTCAACATAACAACCAAGAGATGGCGATATCTTCCATGCTACACACATTATAGGCTGTTCCCAAACATAATGGTAAAGTTTATGCTCCCCCTCCTCCAACAAGCATCAATCCATGGCTTGCTCGAAACAACGAGTGCCTCCAACTACCAACAGCCCCGGGGGAGTTTTGTTTGCAATTATTTTTATTTAGTTTGCATAAAGCATGGGACTGAGCATCCCGGTGACCAGCCATTTTCTCGTGAGTGAGGAGCCGAGTCCACTCCTCTTGAGAATAACCCGCCTAGCATGGAAGATACGGACATCCCTAGTTGATACATGAGCTATTCGAGCATACAAAACAGAATTTTCATTTGAAGGTTTAGAGTTTGGCACATACAAATTTACTTGGAACGGCAGGTAGATACCGCATATAGGAAGGTATAGTGGACTCATATGGAATAACTTTGGGGTTTAAGGAATTGGATGCACAAGCAGTATTCCCGCTTAGTACAAGTGAAGGCTGGCAAAAGACTGGGAAGCGACAACTAGAGAGCGACAACAGTCATGAACATGCATTAAAATTAATAAACATTGAGTACAAGCATGAGTAGGATATAATCCACCATGAACATAAATATCGTGAAGGCTATGTTGATTTGTTTCAACTGCATGTGTGAACATGTGCCAAGTCGAGTCACTTAAATCATTCAAAGGAGGATACCACCCCACTATACCACATCACAACCATTTTAGTAGCATGTTGGCACGCAAGGTAAACCATTATAACTCATAGCTAATCAAGCATGGCATAAGCAACTATGATCTCGAATTGTCATTGCAAACATGTTTATTCATAATAGGCTGAATCAGGAACGATGAACTAATCATATTTAAAAAACAAGAGAGGTCGAGTTCATACCAGCTTCTCTCATCTCAGTCAGTCCATCATATATCGTCATAATTGCCTTTCACTTGCACGACCGAACGATGTGAAAATAATAAGAGTGCACGTGCATTGGACTAAGCTGGAATCTGCGAGCTTTCAATAAACAGGAGAAGACAAGGCAATATGGGCTCTTGGTTAAATCAACAATAATGCATATAAGGGCCACTTCAACAATTTAATCATGGTCTTCTCCTATCGACCCCCAAAGAAAAGAAAAGAAATAAAACTATTTACAGGGGAAAGCTCCCAACAAGCAAAAGAAGAACGGGAAATCTTTTTGGGTTTTCTTTTTAATCATTACTACTACAGCAAGAAAAGTAAACTAACTAAAAGCTACACTAATTTTTGTTTGTTTGTCTTAAGGTTTATCAAACACACAAGAAGAAAGCAAGAAAAAGGAAAATAAACTAGCATGGATATTACAGTGAAAGAGTATGAGCACCGACAACTAGCAATGAGTGTGTGAACATGAATGTAATGTCGGTGAGAAATACGTACTCCCCCAAGCTTAGGCTTTTGGCCTAAGTTGGTTTATTGCCAAGGGTGGCCTGGCGGATATCCAAAGTTGTAGCCGGGGTCGTACTGAGATGCAGCGGTCATTGCATCGTGTGCTACAGCTTGGAGGCGAGCTATCTCAGCCCTCCTCCTATACTCCTCCGCCTCCTCTGTGGTTATGTAATGTCTCCCTTTTTCCTGAAAGTCAAAGAGAGTAGGGGCAGGAAGAACAATATTGACGGCGTGACGCCTGTCAAAGATTAGTCTGTACTGGAGAGGTGGTTCATTCCTCTCGAGAACCTGATGATGAACCATAGCATTAAAGTCTAGATAAGTAGGAGGCAGTTCAATATCATCATCACGTATGGTTACACCAAGAAAATCAGCTAAGCGGGTTGCATAAATTCCACCAAAGAAATCTCTATTAAATCTATTATGATGCAACCTACGTGCAACAATGGCTCCCAAGTTATAAGATTTATCTCCTAACACAGCACTCCTAAGAATACTGAGGTCAGGGACAGACATGTGACATGCTTCATCTTTACCATTTATGCACCTACCTATGAAGAGAGCAAAATAATGTATAGCAGGAAAATGAATGCTACCTATGGTAGCTTGTGTTATGTCTCTAGATTCCCCCACAGTTATACTAGCAAGCAATTCTCTAAATTCAGATTTGCGGGGTTCACTAGTACTACCCATTGTGGAAGTTTGCAAGCATTGGTAAAATCCTCTAAGTCCATAGTGTAAGATTTTTCATAGAGATCAAACAGGACAGTTTGAGAATTGCGTGAAGATGAAAATTCAAACCTCCTCACAAAGGACTAGTGAGATAGTGGTATTGGCGGCACTTTTCTCCCTCGAAGCTCACAAGATCAGCGTTACGCAAATACGCGTTAAATTCTTCCTTGATTCCCGCTCGATCCATAAAGCCTTCTGGAGGCCATTCACAAGGCCGCACTGGAGTGTTCCTTGGTGGCTCATCATCGGCATCGCGCATTGCGAGCCTGGGTCCTTGCTTCCTTGAAGGACCACCTTGGTATATTTTCCTAAGCATATTTCTTCCTCTGAAAAATTTCTGAAATTTTTAGTAACTTCAAATAAAAGTGAACCAAGCTCAACAAAATTGATAGCAACTACTCCTACAAGTGCCTAGAGACTATACCAAGCATTAGAACTACTTGGAACCATATAAATTTGACATGCAAGCTCAAGAACATCGTCACCTAGGTAGCACAAATTTGCAATGAATAAAGCACTAGAACAAAAACTAATTGGGCCAATGGAGGAGTCACATACCAAGGAACAATCCCCCCAAGCAGTTTTGTGAGAGGTGCTTTGAGCAAGGAGATCGAAAATCGCAGCACAATGAGCTAGAACTCGTGCTTGAGCTGGATAGTGATTTTTTTGGGAGGAAGAAGAAGTGTGTGGGTGCAGGAATAAGTGGAGGGGGGACACCATGGGCCCACGAGGCAGGGGGCGCGCCCTGTAGGGGTGGGCGCGCCCTGGACCCTCGTGGCCAGGTGCTTGCTCCCCTTGCTGTGTTCTCAGTGCCAGATATTCTCAAATATTCCAGAAAAAATCATATTCCATTTTCAGGGCATTTGGAGAACTTTTATTTTCGGGGTATTTTTATATTGCACGGATAATTCAGGAAACTGACAGGAAAATGCTATTTTTACTTTATTTCAACTAAATAACAGAAAGTAAAAGGAGGGTACAGAAGGTTGTGCTTTCTAATTTTATCCATCTCATGCTCATCAAAAGCAATCCGCTAACAAGGTTGATCAGGTCTTGTTAACAAACTCATTCCGACTAACATGGAACCGGAGAAATTTCGAGTGACACTATGTTACCTCAACGGGGATATGCACATCCCCAATAATAAGAATATCATATTTCTTCTTGACAGTAGGAAGATGAAATTCAAAACCTCCAAAAATAATCGATGGAATTTTTCCAATAGAATTGATACTGTGGACTTGAGGTTGTTTCCTCGGAAAGTGTATCGTATGCTCATTACCATTAACATGAAAAGTGACATTGCCTTTGTTGCAATCAATAACAGCCCCTGCAGTATTCAAAAAAGGTCTTCCAAGAATAATAGACATACTATCGTCCTCGGGAATATCAAGAATAACAAAGTCCGTCAAAATAGTAACGTTTGCAACTACAACGGGCACATCCTCACAAATACCGACAGGTATAGCAGTTGATTTATTGGCCATTTGCAAAGATATTTCAGTAGGTGTCAACTTATTCAAATCAAGTCTACGATATAAAGAGAGAGGCATAACACTAACACCGGCTCCAAGATCACATAAAGCAGTTTTAACATAGTTTCTTTTAATGGAGCATGGTATAGTTGGTACTCCTGGATCTCCAAGTTTCTTAGGTATTCCACCCTTAAAAGTGTAATTAGCAAGCATGGTGGAAATTTCAGCTTCCGGTATCTTTCTTTTATTAGTGAAAATTTCTTTCATATACTTAGCATAAGGATTCATTTTGAGCATATCAGCCAAACGCATACGCAAAAAGATAGGTCTAATCATTTCACCAAAGCGCTCAAAATCCTCATCATCCTTTTTCTTGCATGGTTTGGGAGGAAAATGCATGGGTTTCTGAACCCAAGGTTCTCTTTCTTTACCATGCTTCCTAGCAACAAAGTCTCTCTTATCATAACGTTGATTCTTTGATTGTGGGTTATCAAGATCAATAGCAGGTTCAATTTCTACATCATTATCATTGCTAGGTTGAGCATCATCATGAACATTATCATTAACATTTTCATTAGGTTCATGTTCATTACTAGATTGTGTTTCAGCATCAGAAATAGAAATATCATTTGGATTCTCAGGTGGTTCAGCAATAGGTTCACTAGAAGCATGCAAAGTGCTATCATTTTTCTTTTTCTTCTTTTTAGAAACACTAGGTACATCTAAATTATTTCTCTGAGAATCCTGCTCAATTCTCTTAGGGTGGCCTTCAGGATACAAAGGTTCCTGAGTCATTTTACCAGTTCTAGTAGCCACTCTAACAGCATAATCATTATTCTTACTATTTAATTCACTGAGCAAATCATTTTGAGCTTTAAGTACTTGTTCTACTTGAGTGGTAACCATAGAAGCATGTTTACTAATGAGTTTAAGTTCACCTTTAACTCTAGACATATAATCACCCAAGTGTTCAAGCGTATAAGAATTGTATTTCAATTGTCTACCAAAATAAGCATTAAAGTTTTCTTGTTTGACAATAAAATTATCAAACTCTTCTAAGCATTGTCTAGCAGACTTATAGTGAGGAATATCACCTTCATCAAATCTATAGAGAGAATTTACCTTTACTACCTGTGTCGGGTTATCAAGACCATGTGTTTCTTCAACAGGTGAAGGATTAAGATCATATGTTTCTTCGACAAGCAGTAAATTAAGACCATGTATTTCTTCAATAGGAGGTAAATTCTTAACATCTTCAGCTTTAATACCGTTTTCTTTCATAGATTTCTTTGACTCTTGCATATCTTCAGGACTGAGAAATAGAACACCTCTTTTCTTCGGAGTTGGTTTAGGAATAGGCTCGGGAATTGGCTCAGGAAGTGTCCAATTGTTTTCATTTGTCAACATATTATTCAATAAAATTTCAGCTTCATCCGGTGTTCTTTCCCTGAAAACAGAACCAGCACAACTATCCAGGTAATCTCTGGAAGCATCGGTTAGTCCATTATAAAAGATATCAAGTATTTCATTTATCTTAAGAGGATGATCAGGCAAAGCATTAAGTAATTGGAGAAGCCTCCCCCAAGCTTGTGGGAGACTCTCTTCTTCAATTTGCACAAAATTATATATATCCCTTAAAGCAGCTTGTTTCTTATGAGCAAGGAAATATTTAGCAGAGAAGTAATAAATCATATCCTGGGGACTACGCACACAACCAGGATCAAGAGAATTAAACCATATCTTAGCATCACCCTTTAATGAGAACGGAAATATTTTAAGGATATAAAGGTAGCGAGTTCTCTCATCATTAGTGAACAGGGTGGCTATATCATTTAATTTAGTAAGATGTGCCACAACAGTTTCAGATTCATAGCCATAAAAAGGATCAGATTCAACCAAAGTAATTATATCAGGATCAACGAAGAATTCATAATCCTTATCAGTAACACAGATAGGTGAAGTAGCAAAACCAGGGTCAGGTTTCATTCTAGCATTAAGAGATTGCTGCTTCCATTTAGCTAATAACTTCTTAAGATCACTTCTATCATTGCAAGCTAAAATAGCTCTAGCAGATTCTTCATCCAGAACATAACCCTCAGGCACAACAGGCAATTCATATTTATTAGGGGGAGAGTCTTCATCATCACTATCTTCAATATTATCAGTTTCAATAATTTCATTCTCTCTAGCCCTAGCAAGTTGTTCATCAAGAAATTCACCAAGTGGCACAGTAGTATCAAGCATAGAAGTAGTTTCATCATAAGTATCATGCATAGAAGAAGTGGCATCATCAATAACATGCGACATATCATAATAAATAGCAGAAGCAGGTTTAGGTGTCGCAAGCTTACTCAAAACAGAAGGTGAATCAAGTGCAGAGCTAGATGGCAGTTCCTTACCTCCCCTCGTAGTTGAGGGATAAATTTTTGTTTTTGCGTCTTTCAAGTTCTTCATAGTGACCAGTAGATATAAATCCCAAGTGACTCAAAGAATAGAGCTATGCTCCCCGGCAACAGCGCCAGAAAATAGTCTTGATAACCCACAAGTACAGGGAATCGCAACCGTTTTCGAGGGTAGAGTATTCAACCCAAATTTATTGATTCGACACAAGGGGAGCCAAAGAATATTCTCAAGTATTAGCAGTTGAGTTGTCAATTCAACCACACCTTGATAACTTAGTATCTGCAACAAAATATTTAGTAGCAAGGTAATATGGAAGTAACGGTAACGATAGCAAAAGTAATATTTTTGGGTTTTGTAGTGATTGTAACAGTAGCAACGGAAAAGTAAATAAGCGAAGAACAATATGTGAAAAGCTCGTAGGCATTGGATCGGTGATGGAGAATTATGCCGGATGCGGTTCATCATGTAACAGTCATAACATAGGGCGACACAGAACTAGCTCGAATTCATCAATGTAATGTAGGCATGTATTCCGAATATAGTCATACGTGCTTATGGAAAAGAACTTGCATGACATCTTTTGTCCTACCCTCCCGTGGCAGCGGGGTCCTAACGGAAACTAAGGGATATTAAGGCCTCCTTTTAATAGAGTACCGGACCAAAACATTAACACATAGTGAATACATGAACTCCTCAAACTATGGTCATCACCGGGAGTGGTCCCGATTATTGTCACTTCGGGGTTGCCGGATCATAACACATAGTAGGTGACTATAGACTTGCAAGATAGGATCAAGAAATCACATATATTCATGAAAACATAATAGGTTCAGATCTGAAATCATGGCACTCGGGCCCTAGTGACAAGCATTAAGCATAGCAAAGTCATAGCAACATCAATCTCAGAACATAGTGGATACTAGGGATCAAACCCTAACAAAACTAACTCGATTACATGATAAATCTCATCCAACCCATCACCGTCCAGCAAGCCTACGATTGAATTATTCACGCACGGCGGTGAGCATCATGAAATTGGTGATGGAGGATGGTTGATGATGACAATGGCGACGGATTCCCCTCTCCGGAGCCCCGAACGGACTCCGGATCAGCCCTCCCGAGAGGTTTTAGGGCTTGGCGATGGCTTCGTATCGTAAAACACGATGAATCCTTCTCTCTGATTTTTTTCTCCCCGAACACGAATATATGGAGTTGGAGTTGAGGTCGGTGGAGCATCAGGGGGCCCACGAGGCAGGGGGCGCGCCCCCCACCCTCGTGGACCGGTGGAGGCCCCCCTGACGTGGATTCTTCTTCCAGTATATTTATTATTTTCCAAAAATATGTTTCGTGGAGTTTCAGGTCATTCCGAGAACTTTTGTTTCTGCACATAAATAACACCATGGCAATACTGCTGAAAACAGCGTCAGTCCGGGTTAGTTCCATTCAAATCATGCAAGTTAGAGTCCAAAACAAGGGCAAATGTGTTTGGAAAAGTAGATACGATGGAGACGTATCAGGGCTCTTCGTCCTTGTCCTCGCTTTGTGATCCCTTTTCCTTGTTCTCGACATTTAACTTGCCAGCCTGTTTAAAAACCCAACAATATCTGTTCGTGTGATTGGCTTGTTTGTCTGGGGTGCCATGTATCTGGCACGGACGGTCGAGTATGCGGTCCAAGCTGGATGGTCCCTCATTGTTCCTTTTGTAGGGCTTTTTTCGCTGGCCGGACTTGGAGCCGCTGAATCCGGCGTTAACTGTAGTGTCATCGGTATTGTCGCCATTGCTTTGGCGTTTGTGTCTATTGTGCCGGAGCTTGCCGATGCTGTTCTTGGCCTCGGAGGGGCCTGCCTCGTTGGCTATGTTTTTGCTACGAGCCAGCCAGCTGTCCTCTCCCGCGCAAAAGCGGGTCATAAGCGCCGTGAGGGCTGCCATGGATTTCGGATTTTCTTGGCCGAGGTGGCGTGCAAGCCATTCGTCGCGGATGCTGTGTTTGAAGGCCGCTAGGGCTTCGGCATCCGGACAGTCAACGATATAGTTCTTTTTGGTTAGGAACCTAGTCCAGAATTTTTTGGCTGATTCTCCAGGTTGTTGAACTATATGACTTAAGTCATCAGTGTCTGGTGGTCGGACATAAGTACCTTAGAAGTTATCCAGAAAAGCTTCTTCCAAGTCCTCCCAACTGCCGATGGAATTTTTGGGCAGGCTATTTAACCAGTGTCTAGCTGGCCCTTTTAGTTTTAGTGGGAGGTATTTGATGGCGTGGAGGTCGTCTCCTCGGGCCATATGAATGTGTAGAATAAAATCCTCGATCCATACTGCAGGATCGGTTGTTCCGTCGTATGATTCGGTATTGATGGCTTGAACCCCTCGGGGAATTTGTGATCCAGTACTTCATCTGTGAAGCAGAGGGGGTGTGCGGCGCCTCTATATCGGGTCGCGTCACGGCGCACCTCCGATGAAGTCCGTCTGCGGTTATCGGCCCGGGCGTGACTAGGTTTGTCATGTCCAAATAGGTAGCCATCATCCCGAGTCGGGAAGCGTCCTCGCGATCCGTAGATTGATCTGGTGTGTCCTGCTCTACTGTCCAGGTCCTGCCGAAGGTCGTATGTATGGTCCCGAGCTGTTCTGTCTCTGTTTTTACGAAGCGGTGGGGCGGGCTGTTGTTCAGCCTGAGTTGCCGTTTTATCCCGACCGCGGGGTGGTCGGTCCGCCGCACTATCCCGACCACGTGGTGGTCGTTCTGCATTGTGCGAGGGAGGTATGGGATCTGGTGCCTCCTCATCGAACTGAGGTAGCAGTCTGCGCTTTGGGTAACTCTTGGCTGGGCGCTTGAGGCCGTATTCTTCGGCTGCCAGGACATCGGTCCATCTGTCAATGAGTAGGTCTTGATCGGCTTGGAGCTGCTGCTGCTTTTTCTTCAGGCTTCTAGCAATAGCTATTAGCTGGCGCTTGAAGCGCTCCTGCTCGAGGGGTGCCTCAGGCACGATGAAATCCTCGCTGCCGAGGCTCTCCTCATCCTCGGAGACTGGACGATAACTATCGTCATCTGGGTCATTGGGCATGGCCTGTTTATCAGGGTTAAATTGCCCGTTGTCTTGTTCCTCCTGTTCGGATGCTACTCCAACAGGGTCTTCATTGTTTTCGGCGTCGCCCGGAGTACTATTTTCTCCGGTGCCGGTGTTGCCATCTTTTGAGCGACGAGGCTTAGAACGGTGTTTAGGGTGCCGACGCTTGGACTGTGTCTCAGAAGGTTTGTTCGCAACTGGATCTTCTTTGTCATCGTCGCTAGCTTTTTTAGGCGTGTCAACCATGTACACATCGTACGAAGAGGTGGCCGTCCAACGTCCAGTGAATGGCGGGTCTTGGCCTTGCTCCTTGTCGGCATCGTCGTCCATACCGTCGATGTCTTTAGAGCCATAATCAAGCACGTCGGTTAAGTCATTAATAGTGGCTATGAAGTGGGTGGCGGGTGGGAAGCAAAATTCCCCATCGTCAGCCACTAGCTCGAACCGAACATAGTTCGGCTGTGAGTCCTTCTCCAAGGACAAATTCTTTAAAGAGTTTAGCACGTCACCCAAAGGTGAGTGCTGGAAGATGTCTGCGGTGCTGAATTCGAAAATCGATAACCGATCCAGCTCGGCGTCCGAAGCCGTACATGGTCCGGAACTTATAGCCGGAGACGAGTCCGGAGTTCCGTTGACGCAAATATTGCAGGGTGTCGAGTCTGTGTGTGGCTCCAACGCCGCAGACTATATGGCCTCGGATGGCACGATCTGCTCCGGTTCTAAGGCCGTTGCAGCAACAGGAACCATCTCCTGGATGCGATCCGATGACAGATTTAGGTCATGTTCATCGGAGCGAGGGGGAGCAATCGTCGCGGTCTCGAATCCGTCGAAGATCAAGTCTCCGCGGACGTCCGCGATGTAGTTCAAGCTTCCGAATTTGACCTGATGGCCAGGGGCGTAGCTATCGATCTGCTCCAGATGGCCAAGCGAGTTGGCCCGCAGTACGAAGCTGCCGAACACGAATATCTGTCCGGGGAGGAAGGTTTCCCCTTGGACGGCGTCACTATCAACGATTGAAGGGGCCACCGAACCTTTCGTCGACGGCACAACGGAACTCTCAATGAAAGCACCAATGTCGGTGTCAAAACCGGCGAATCTCGGGTAGGGGGTCCCGAACTGTGCGTCTAAGGTCGATGGTTACAGGAGACAGGGGACACGATGTTTACCCAGGTTCGGGCCCTCTCTATGGAGGTAATACCCTACTTCCTGCTTGATTGATCTTGATGAATATGAGTGTTACAAGAGTTGATCTACCACGAGATCGTAATGGCTAAACCCTAGAAGTCTAGCATGTATGACTATGAGTAATGAGTATCTCCTTTCCAGACTACACCCTCCAGTTTATATAGACACCGGGGGAATCTAGGGTTACATAGAGTCGGTTACATAGGATGGAATCTTCATAGTTGCTCACCAAGCTTGCCTTCCATGCCAAGGAGAGCCCTATCCGGACACGGGTACAGTCTTCGGCCTTCATGTCTTCACAGACCATCAGTCCGGCCCATGGATAACAGGCTGGACGCCCGAGGACCCCTTAGTCCAAGACTCCCTCAGTTGGATCATGAAGACGTATGACTACATCAACCGTGTTGTGCTAACACTTCTGCTTTCGATCTTCGAGGGTACGTGGACAACACTCTCCCCTCTCGTTGCTATGCATCACCATGATCTTGCGTGTGCGTAGGATTTTTTTTTTAAATTACTACGTTCCCCAACAGTGGTATCAGAGCTAGGTTTATGCGTAGATGTTATATGCACGAGTAGAACACAAGTGAGTTGTGGATGATACAAGTCATACTGCTTACCAACATGTCATCCTTTGGTTCGGCGGTATTGTTGGATGAAGCGGCCCGGACCGACATTACGCGTACGCTTACGCGAGACTGGTTCTACCGATGTGCTTTGCACATAGATGGCTAGCGGGTGTCAGTTTCTCCAACTTTAGTTGAACCGAGTGTGGCTACGCCCGGTCCTTGAGAAGGTTAAAACAGCACTAACTTGACGAACTATCGTTGTGGTTTTCATGCATAGGTAAGAACAGTTCTTGCTCAGCCCGTAGCAGCCACGTAAAATTTGCAACAACAAAGTAGAGGACGTCTAACTTATTTTTGCAGGGCATGTTGTGATGTGATATGGTCAAGACATGATGCTGTATTTTATTGTATGAGATGATCATGTTTTGTAACGGAGTTACGGCAACTGGCAGGAGCCATATGGTTGTCGCTTTATTGTATGCAATGTAATCGCCCTGTAATTGCTTTACTTTATCACTAAGCGATAGCGATAGTCGTAGAAGCAATAGTTGGCGAGACGACAACGATGCTACGATGGAGATCAAGGTGTCACGCCGGTGATGATGGTGATCATGACGGTGCTTTGGAGATGGAGATCAAAGGCACAAGATGATGATGGCCATATCGTATCACTTATATTGATTGCATGTGATGTTTATCCTTTATGCATCTTATTCTGCTTTGTTTGACGGTAGCATTATAAGATGATCTCTCACTAAATTTCAAGGTACAAGTGTTCTCCCTGAGTATGCACTGTTGCCAAAGTTCGTCGTGCCAAGACACCACGTGATGATCAGGTGTGATAAGCTCAACGTTCATCTACAACGGGTGTAAGACAGTTTTGCACATGCAGAATACTCGGGTTAAACTTGACGAGCCTAGCATATGCAGATATGGCCTCGGAACACTGAGACCGAAAGGTTGAGCGTGAATCATATAGTAGATATGATCAACATAGTGATGTTCACCATTGAAAACTACTTCATCTCATGTGATGATCGGACATGGTTTAGTTGATATGGATCACGTGATCACTTAGATGATTAGAGGGATGTCTATCTAAGTGGGAGTTCTTAAGTAATATGATTAATTGAACTTTAATTTATCATGAACTTAGTCCTGGTAGTATTAGCATATCTATGTTGTAGATCAATAGCTCGCGTTTAGCTCCCCTGTTTTATTTTTGATATGTTCCTAGAGAAAACTAAGTTGAAAGATGTAAGTAGCAATGATGCGGATTGGATCCGTGATCTGAGGATTATCATCATTGCTGCACAGAAGAATTATGTCCTTGATGCACCGCTAGGTGACAGACCGATTGCAGGAGCAAATGCAGACGTTATGAACGTTTGGCAAGCTCGATATGATGACTACTTGATAGTTTAGTGCACCATGCTTTACGGCTTAGAATCGGGGCTTCAAAGACGTTTTTGAAACGCCACGGAGCATATGAGATGTTACAAGAGTTGAAATTAGTATTTCAGACGCATGCCCATGTCGAAAGGTATGAGACCTTTCACAAGTACTTTGCCTACAAGATGGAGGAGAATAGCTCAGCTAGTGAGCATGTGCTCAGAATGTCTGAGTACTACAATCACTTAAATCAAGTGGGAGTTAATCTTCCAGATAAGATAGTGATTGACAAAGTTCTCTAGTCACTATCACCAAGTTACTAGAACTTCATGATGAACTATAATATGCAAGGCATAACAGAAACGATTCCCAAGCTCTTCGTGATGCTGAAAATCGACGAAGGTAGAAATCAAGAAAAGCATCAAGTGTTGATGGTTGACAAGACCACTAATTTCAAGAAAAGGGCAAAGGGAAGAAGGGGAACTTCAAAAAGAACGGCAAGCAAGTTGCTGCTCAAGTGAAGAAGCCCAAGTCTTGACCTAAACCTGAGACTAAGTGCTTCTACTGCAAAAGGACTGGTCACTGGAAGCGGAACTACCCCAAGTATTTGGCGGATAAGAAGGATGGCAAAGTGAACAAAGGTATATTTGATATACTTCTTATTGATGTGTACTTTGCTAGTGTTTATAGCAACCCCTTGGCATTTGATACTTGTTCAGTTGCTAAGAGTAGTAACTCGAAACGGGAGTTGTAGAATGAACAGAAACTAGTTAAGGGTGAAGTGACGATGTGTGTTGGAAGTAGTTCCAAGATTGATATGATCATCATTGCACACTCCCTATACTTTCGAGATTAGTGTTGAACCTAAATAAATGTTATTTGGTGTTTGCGTTGAGTGTGAATATGATTTGATCATGTTTATTGCAATACGGTTATTCATTTAAGTTAGAGAATAATTGTTGTTCTGTTTACATGAATAAAACCTTCTATGGTCATACACCCAATGAAAATGGTTTGTTGGATCTCGATTGCAGTGATACACATATTCATAATATTGAAGCCAAAAGATGCCAAAATAATAATGATAGTGCAACTTATTTGTGACGCTGCCGTTTAGGTCATATTGGTGTAAAGCGCATGAAGAAAATCCATGCTGATGGGCTTTTGGAATCACTTGATTATGAATCAGTTGATGCTTGCGAACCATGCCTCATGGGCAAGATGACTAAGACTCCGTTCTCCGGAACAATGGAGCGAGCAACAGACTTGTTGGAAATAATACATACTGATGTATGCAGTCCGATGAGTGTTGAGGCCCGCGGCAGGTATCGTTATTTTCTGACCTTCACACATGATTTGAGCAGATATGGGTATATCTACTTGATGAAACATAAATCTGAAGCATTTGAAAAGTTCAAATAATTTCAGAGTGAAGTGGAAAATCATCGTAACAAGAAAATAAAGTTTCTATGATCTGATCATGGAGGAGAATATTTGAGTTACAAGTTTGGTCTTCATTTGAAACAATGCGGAATAGTTCCGCAACTCACGCCACCCGGAACACCACAGCGTAATGGTGTGTCCAAACGTCGTAATCGTACTTTACTAGATATGGTGCGATCTACGATGTCTCTTACAGATTTACCGCTATTATTTTGGGGTTATGCTTTAGAGACGGCTGCATTCACGTTAAATAGGGTACCATCGAAACGACGCCTTATGAACTGTGGTTTGGCTAGAAACCAAAGTTGTCGTTTCTTAAAGTTTGGAGTTGCAATGCTTTATGTGAAAAGGTTTCAACCTAATAAGCTCAAACCAAAATCGGAGAAATGCGTCATCATAGGATACCCAAAGGAGACTGTTGGGTACACCTTCGAATCACAGATCCAAAGGCAAAATATTCGTTGCTAAGAATGGATCCTTTCAAAAGGAGGAGTTTCTCTCAAAAGAAGTGAGTGGGAGGAAAGTATAACTTGATGAGGTAATTGTACCTTCTCCCGAATTGGAAAATAGTTCATCACAGAAATCAGTTCCAGTGATGCCTACACCAATTAGTGAGGAAGATTAATGATGCTGATCATGAAACTTCAGATCAAGTTACTACCGAACCTCGTAGGTCAACTAGAGTACGGTCCGCACCAGAGTGGTACGGTAATCCTGTTCTGGAGGTCATGTTACTTGACCATGACGAAGCTACGAACTATGAGGAAGCGATGATGAGCCCAGATTCCGCAAAATGGTTTAAGGCCATGAAATCTGAGATGGGATCCATGTATGAGAACAAAGTATGGACTTTGGTTAACCTGCCCGATGATCGGCAAGCCATTGAGAATAAATGGATCTACAAGAGGAAGACGGACGCTGATAGTAGTGTTACTATCTACAAAGCTCGAATTGTCGCAAAATGTTTTCGACAATTTCAAGGTGTTGACTACGATGAGATTTTCTCACTCGTATCGATGCTTAAAAGTCTGTCCAAATCATGTTAGTAGTTGCCACATTTTATGAAATCTGGCAAATGGATGTCAAAACTGCATTCCTTAATGGATTTCTTAAAGAAGAGTTGTATATGATACAACCAAAAGGTTTTGTCGATCCTAAAGGTGCTAACAAAATGTGCAAGCTCCAGCGATCCATCTATGGACTGGTGCAAGCATCTCAGAGTTGGAATATACGCTTTGATGAGTTGATCAAAGCATATAGTTTTATACAGACTTGCGGTGAAGCCTGTATTTACAAGAAAGTGAGTGGGAGCACTACAACATTTCTGATAAGTATATGTGAATGACATATTGTTGATCGGAAATAATGTAGAATTTTCTGGAAAGCATAAAGGAGTATTTGAAAGGAGTTTTTTCAAAGAAAGACCTCGGTGAAGCTACTTACATATTGAGCATCAAGATCTATAGAGAAGATCAAGACGCTTGATAAGTTTTTTCAATGAGTACATACCTTGACAAGATTTTGAAGTAGTTCAAAATGGAACAGTCAAAGAAAGAGTTCTTGCCTGTGTTACAAGGTGTGAAATTGAGTAAGACTCAAAACCCGACCACGGCAGAAGATAGAAAGAGAATGAAAGTCATTCCCTATGCCTCAGCCATAGGTTCTATAAAGTATGCCATGCTATGTGCCAGATCTATTGTATACCCTACACTGAGTTTAGCAAGGAAGTACAATAGTGATCTAGGAGTAGATCACTGGACATGGGTCAAAATTATCCTTAGTGGAATAAGGATATGTTTCTCGATTATGGAGGTGACAAAAGGTTCGTCGTAAAGGGTTACGTCGATGCAAGTTTTGACACTGATCCAGATGACTCTAAGTCTCAATCTGGATACATATTGAAAGTGGGAGCAATTATCTAGAGTAGCTCCGTGCAGAGCATTGTTGACATAGAAATTTGCAAAATACATACGGATCTGAATGTGGCAGACCCGTTGACTAAACTTCTCCCACAAGCAAAACATGATCACACCTTAGTACTCTTTGGGTGTTAATCACATAGCGATGCGAACTAGATTATTGACTCTAGTAAACCCTTTGGGTGTTGGTCACATGACGATGTGAACTATGGGTGTTAATCACATGGTGATGTGAACTATTGGTGTTAAATCACATGGCGATGTGAACTAGATTATTGACTCTAGTACAAGTGGGAGACTAAAGGAAATATGCCCTAGAGGCAATAATAAAGTTATTATTTATTTCCTTATTTCATGATAAATGTTTATTATTCATGCTAGAAATGTATTAACCGGAAACTTAGTACATGTGTGAATACATAGACAAACAGAGTGTCACTGGTATGCCTCTACTTGACTAGCTCACTGAATCAAAGATGGTTAAGTTTCCTAGCCATAGACATGAGTTGTCATTTGATTAACGGGATCACATCATTAGAGAATGATGTGATTGACTTGACCCATTCCGTTACTTTAGCATTTGATCGTTTAGTATATTGCTATTGCTTTCTTCATGACCTATACATGTTCCTATGACTATGAGATTATGCAACTCCCGTTTACCGGAGGAACACTTTTTGTGCTACCAAACGTCACAACGTAACTGGGTGATTATAAAGGTGCTCTACAGGTGTATCCGAAGGTACTTGTTGAGTTGGCGTATTTCGAGATTAGGATTTGTCACTCCGATTGTTGGAGAGGTATCTCTGGGCCCACTCGGTAATGCACATCACTATAAGCCTTGCAAGCAATGTGACTAATGAGTTAGTTGCGGGATGATGCATTACGGAACGAGTAAAGAGACTTGCCAGTAACAAGATTGAACTAGGTATTGAGATACTGACAATCGAATCTCGGGCAAGTAACATACCGATGACAAAGGGAACAACGTATGTTGTTATGCGGTTTGACCGATAAAGATCTTCATAGAATATGTACGAGCCAATATGAGCATCCATGTTCCTCTATTGGTTATTGACCGGAGACGTGTCTCGGTCATGTCTACATAGTTCTCGAACCCGTAGGGTCCGCACGCTTAAAGTTCGGTGACGATCAGCATTATGAGTTTTTGTGTTTTGATGTACCAAAGGTAGTTCGGAGTCCCGGATATGATCATGGACATAACGAGGAGTCTCGAAATGGTCGAGGCGTAAAGATCGATATATTGGACGACTATGTTCGGACACCGGAAGTGTTTCAGGAGGTTTCGGACATTTACCGGAGTACCGGGGGGTTACCGGAACCCCCCCCCCCCCGGGGGGGAGTATATTGGGCCTAATGGGCCTTAGTGGAGAAGAGGAGGGGCGGCCAGGGCAGACCGCGCGCCCCCTCTCCCTCTAGTCCGAATTGGACAAGGAGGGGGGCGGCGCCCCCCTTTTCCTTCCCCTCTCTCTCCTCCTTCCCCCTTCTCCTACTCCTACTAGGAAAGGAGGAGTCCTACTCCCGGTGGGAGTAGGACTCCCCCCTTGGCGCGCCCTCCTTCGCCGGCCGCCTCTCCCCCTTGCTACTTTATATACGGGGGCAGGGGGCACCTCTAGACACACAAGTTGATCTGTTGATCTCTCCCAGACGTGTGCGGTGCCCCCTCCACCATAATCCACCTCGGTCATATCGTAGCGGTGCTTAGGCGAAGCCCTACGTCGGTAGCAACATCATCACCGTCATCACGCCGTCGTGCTGACGGAACTCTCCCGTGAAGCTCTGCTGGATCGGAGTTCGCGGGACGTCATCGAGATGAATGTGTGCTGAACTCGGAGGTGCCGTACGTTCGGTACTTGGATCGGTCGGATCGTGAAGACGTACGACTACATCAACCGCGTTGTGCTAACGCTTCCGCTTTCGGTCTTCGAGGGTACGTGGACAACAATTTTTTTGAAATTACTATGTTCCCCAACAGTGCCCCCCCCCTGCACCTCCTGACCTAATTCTTTCGCCTATATATTCCCAAATATCCCCAAACCACCAGAGGCATCCTCGAAAACACTTTTCCACCGCCGCAACCTTCTGTTCCCGTGAGATCCCATCTAGGGACCTTTTCCGGCACCCTGCCGGAGGGGGATTCGATCACGGAGGGCTTCTACATCAACTCTATTGCCCTTTCGATGAAGCGTGAGTAGTTTACCACAGACCTACAGGTCCATAGCTAGTAGCTAGATGGCTTCTTCTCTCTCTTTGATTCTCAATACCATGTTCTCCTCGATGTTCTTGGAGATCTATTCGATGTAATACTTTTTTGCGCCGTGTTTGCCAAGATCCGATGAATTGTGGATTTATGACCAGCTTATCTATGAATATTATTTGAATCTTCTCTGAATTCTTTTATGCATGATTTGATATCTTTGCAATTCTCTTCAAACTATCGGTTTGGTTTGGCCAACTAGATTGGTTTTTCTTGCAATGGGAGAAATGCTTAGCTTTGGGTTCAATCTTGCGGTGTCCTTTACCGGGGCAGCAAGGCACGTATTGTATTATTGCCATCGAGGATAAAAAGATGGGGTTTTCATCATATTGCTTGAGTTAATTCCTCTACATCATGTCATCTTACTTAATGCGTCACTCCGTTCTTTATGAACTTAATACTCTAGATGCATGTTGGATAGCGGTCGATGTGTGGAGTAATAGTAGTAGATGCAGAATTGTTTCGGTCTACTTGACACGGACGTGATGCCTATATTCATGATCATTGCCTTAGATATCGTCGTAACTTTGCGCTTTTCTATCAATTGCTCAGCAGTAATTTGTTCACCCGCCGTATTATTTTCTATCTTGAGAGAAGACTATAGTGAAACCTATGGCCCCCGGGTCTATTTTCCATCATATTAGTTTCCGATCTACTATTTTGCAATCTTTTACTTTCCGATCTATACACCAAAAATACCAAAAATATTTACTTTATCGTTTATTTATCTCTATCAGATCTCACTTTTGCAAGTAACCGTGAAGGGATTGACAACCCCTTTATCGCGTTGGGTGCAAGTTGTTTGATTGTTTGTGCAGGTATTCAGTGATTTGTGCGTTGTCTCCTACTGGATTGATACCTTGGTTCTTAAACTGATGGAAATACTTATCTCTACTTTGCTGCATCACCCTTTCCTCTTCAAGGGAAAAACCAACGCAAGCTCAAGAAGTAGCGTCTATTCCTTAGACCATGAGACCAGGCCACTCCCTAATACCAGAAGAATGCTTTGTGGGTATCAATCGTCACTCGTAATCGGGAGATCATAAAGGTGCTCTTAAGGTATCTCGGAAGGTACTAGTTTGATTGCATGGATCAAGACTGGGATTTGTCACTCCATGTACGGTGTGATATCTATGGGCCCTCTCGATAATACAACATCCTATGTAGCTTGCAAGCATGTGACTGATGTGTTTAGTCACGGGGGTATTGTATTATTGAATGAGTAAAGAGAACTGGCCAGGTAATGAGATTGAACTATGTATGGTGAAACCGATGATCGAATCTCAGGCAAGTAAAATATCGCGAGACAAAGGGAATATGTGGGAGTCATTGTTGGCGATGATAAATTGAAATTAATATGAATTGTTCGCCGAATCAATGTAGCGAATGAACATGATAGGGCTATAAATGATGAATTGTTTCCCCTTGATCACAAAAACATCATTGTGCTACCCTGCCAATTATGTTTTGCAAGATTATCTTCGGTAAGAATTACTTCTCTCTACAAGAACCACATGAAAACTTGGATTTTAGAAGTAACTTTAGTTTTTCGTATTTGCTTTATGCTAATAGCCTAGAACATAAGATCCGCATACATAGACTTCACGGTAAAGACACCATTGGTAGACAACCTCCACTAGAACGTATCAAACATCTGAGTTAGATTGATCGATGTCAACGTACTAACTAAATGAATACACTTAGTCCATTTGTCACCAAGTAAAACTCTGCGTGAATGTTCAATCGGCTAGTCCTCAGAATAGATGATATGATGATGGGCCCCATATTCTCCTGATGTCGGTGTGTGTTTGACACATGCAAAATAGCATGGTGTTCCCTGATGATTCGGGTTTTAGTTATAGTTGCATTGTGCTTTAGGCATATATAATGGTTGATAAGGCCGTCTTACCTTAAACCTACCATATAGTTTAGAGATGGCAATAAAATATTACGTGCAATAGGTTGTCTTTTAGTCTTATCTTTTATAACTAGATATTCGAAAATATATGGTGAGAGTTATCATTGCTAAGAGATCATCTTAAATAAGAGAAGACACAACCCAAAAAGTCACTTTGGAACCTGGGTGCATTGGAGCCCTATTTTTTTTACCGTGCCAAAATGCTATTTTGAAGTTTCAAAAAATTCTGAAAACAAATCAACATGTTTATATGTATGTATATTAGACATGTGTAAATTTTGATGCTGAAATAAGTAACCATGTGAGTTACGCAAAAATGACAAAATCATGATTTTGGAAAGATGAACAGTGCATGCATTACTCACTTTTTGGAAATCACCATTTTGTCATTTTTGTATAGGTCACATATTTACTCATTTCATCACCAAACTTTACACATGTGTAATATACATCCATATGACCTTAAATGTGATTTTCAAAGTATTTAAAATAAGTTCCTCCAATACACCCGGGTTCCAAAAATCCACTCTCAGACACAACCTTCTTTTTTTGCGAAAAGGATCAAACTTATTGAAGATTCATCGGAAGTACAAAGCATCTCATACATAATAAAAATTACATCGAAGTCCATTGCCGCCAGAACGAGCTGATGTTGCCGTTCCTATACCGGAGCCGGCATGACCTTATCGATGACAGCCAAAAAGTCTCTGTGCATGCCCCGCTAAGGACCAGCACCCCGGAGCAGCAGTCGTCCTGTTGAATCCTTGAATTGATCTAAAGAACCTAACATCAAATCTCGTCATTGCGTACGCGCGACAAGAAACCCTAACCTCGTCGTCCCAAGGAGCTGGCAGGATTCTATGCCGAAGCTCCGTCTAGTCCGTCCCAATGGACGAATTTGAGGAGGATCGCGTCTCGAAAGACTGACTCAAAGAAGCGTCGCCATTAGTTCGAGCGTCGTCCTGCAAAGACTAAAAAGACCGACCTATCTAAGCTGAGGCTCCAGGAATCCCCTCCCTGCTACCAGTCATCGATAAGGGGTGGCGAATCCATCGGCTCGCCGACAAAGATCAAGGGGAGGAAGGCTTTCCCTAGCCGCCTTGGGAGAGGGGAAAGAAAACCATTCCTAATTCAATGATTATTCTTTTTTTTGATGAATAAGACACACACACCTTCTTTCTAATTTCTCTCCGCTTAACCTCAACATTTATCCTACGTGGCTCATCTAAGATATCAACAGTATATACGCCCTTACACTGTTACACATACTTACATTATATAGGAGTACAACCGTTCACATGTTCAGCGTTACGAACTGTTCTCTTGTTTTCCCTTTTGCGCAAGTGAAAACTACGTTACACATTTCACATTATTTCACGAAAGAAACAAAACACCAGGTTTTTCTTTTTCTTCAAGTTGCCCGTGTACAAAGGTCGACAAGAGAGCTTTTGTTTTGACCAGGTAGCTCAAACTTGAGCTTCAATGTTTGTCTCGGTTCGGTAGGCACACATAAACAGTTCTATAAGTACAATCATTTCGAATGCAACAACTCATCACCTGTTCATTAGTGGGCCAAAAGAGTAATCATAGGGCGGATGATTTCTACACTACTCAGTTATTACAAGCTGAACTTATTAGTGTAAAGTTTAGACCGAATTTACGACGATATTAGTTTGTCCTTATGGTAATGTATAAATCGGTTTAGCTAATCCGAAGTAGAGTAGTCAGGAATTATTCTTACGTCTAAATAGACTTCTAAAATTTTTATTCATTTTAGAAGAAGCAAAAGTACAGAGATGAAAAATATGCAACTAATTAACCAACAGATGAAGCAAAAGTACAGAGATCAGAGACGACTCGGTCATATATAACACAAGCCTGTACATACCAGAAATGCTACCCCATACACACTCGTACAGTATCACTGTCACCTCGGTGAAAAGATCTGTCACAAGCTGCGCAGTGCGCGCCACGGCAAGCAGCGCAAACGGCCGGTGAACCGAACCTTTCTACATGGATTCATCACGCGTGCGGAATATCATGTGATCTTTCTCCCCGTAGAGCGCTGGGTGTCGGTCCCTACGTCCTAAAGCCTGGAAATCTGACCAACGTGTCCAGAATCTAGAGATTCACGTCCAGGACGGTTGGACCGGCCACACACAACACAAGCACACGACATGTGTACGGACGTACGGCGTAGATTACTCGGGGTTACTGCTGAGTGATCAGCTCGGTGGACCTCTTGCGCTCGTGGTGCACGACGGCGCCGTCGTGGTCGGTGTCGTCGTCGTCCATGTCCTTGCCGAAGAGCTTCCCGGTGTCCTCCAGGCTCTGGCCCATCGTCTCCGGCAGGAAGAAGTACATGAACACCCACCCGGCGGCCGCCACGCAGGCGTACAGGTAGAAGCTCCCGGCGATGGTGATGGCCTCGCTGAGCGACAGGAAGGACATGGTGGTGGCCCCGCCCATGAGCCGGTTCAGGCCCGTGCCGATGGCGGCGGCCTGCGCGCGCAGCCGCAGCGGGTAGATCTCCGAGCAGTACACCCAGGCCACGGGGCCCAGCCCCGACGCGAACGACGCCACGAACGACAGCATCGCCACGATGCTCACCGCGCCCAGCGCCTTCGCCTCCGACTCCGGCCGCCGGTCGAGCATGAGCAGGGACGTGGCGAGCGTGAACAGGAAGATGGCCATCCCGCCGCCGCTGGCCAGCAGCAGCGGCCTCCGGCCGACCCGGTCGAGGAGGAGCGTCGCGATCGGGATGAAGAAGGTCTTGCACGCGCCCACCGCCATGGACGCCCCCAGCGAGTTGGTCCTGTTCTTCATCCCTGCCTTCTCGAACACCCGCGGGCTGTACATCACCACGCAGTCCACGCCCGTGGCCTGCTGGATGAACATGAGCCCGAGGCCGGCCACGAGCATGCGGCGCACGGGCCGGCTCGGGTTGATCAGCAGCTCCTTCCACACCCCCTGCCCGCGCGCGGCCTCGTTCGCGCGCACGATGGCGACGACATCATCGGCGTCCGTGGCGTCCGCGGGGATGCCGACGACCTTCTTGATGTCGAGGAGCCGTTCCTCGGCCTCCTCGGGCGAATCGGAGGTCCTCAGCAGGACACGCCGCGCGTCCTCGATCCGGCCCCGCATGACCAGCCACCGGGGTGACTCCGGCATGGCGAGGACGGCGAAGCCGAGGAACACCGGCGGCACGGCGCCGACGAGGAACATGGCGCGCCAGCTGAGGTGCACGGGGAGGCGCGCGAAGGCGAAGTTGGAGACGTAGCCCAGGAGGATGCCGAAGTTGTTGAACACCTCCGGGAAGGTGGTGAGGAAGCCGCGGGAGGAGGTGGGCGCCACCTCGGCCGTGTAGACGGGCGCGATCATGAGCGCGTAGCCGACGCCGATGCCGGCGACGAAGCGGCCGGCCATGAGGAAGGCGTAGTTGGGGGCGAGGCCCATGAGGAGGGCGCCCGTGAAGAAGATGGCGGCCGCCAGCACCATGGTGTAGCGCCGGCCCAGCCAGTCGGACGTGAGCCCCGCCATGAGCGAGCCCAGCAGCGAGTAGATGCTGATGATGCCGGCCAGGATCTCGATCTGTGTGTCCGTGATCTTCAGGTCCTCCTTCATGAACAGCTGCGCGCCGCTCATCACCGAGATGTCTGCTCGCGCGCGCGCACACACACATCAAAGAACGTAGTAACGTGTTAGCCACAGCATATCGACCTTCATGCACGGTGGTGGTAAAGATCTAGCTGAAAATGCACGTGGCGGCGTACCGTATCCGAGGAGGACGGAGTTCATGGAGGCGAGGAGGGCGCAGGCGAAGGCGTACTTGTTGATGGGAGGGCGCTTCGCCGGCGCCACGGCCACCGGCACGGCGTCCGCGTCCGTGCTCATGGCGAGGGTGCTCGGCTTGGAGATGAGGCGTTTGTGATGACCTGAACCTAGCTCACTGTCACAGTACTTCACCGACTGTGTCCTGGTGTGCTCAGTTGCTCTATTATTGTTTGTACTATGGGTCTCTAGCTAGCTAGCGAATGGGCGTGGCAGCCTCACTCCTCAGTGGTAGGCGCAAGTAGCTTACGAGATGTGGTGTGTGAAATTTCTTCTGCTCGGCCCTCTTTTATACGCGGAGCTGCTGCTGGTGATCACTGAGCGCAACGAGAGCGGAAGCAATAAGTGCACGCTCGCTGTAGCGGCAAATTTACGTATTCGAATTAATGGGAAATTGATGTGGGCCGTCGTCGTTCTCAGATGTATAGAGTGTAGACTGTAGTATATATCGACCGTTGTATTTCGGTCGTCATGAACTAGTGACTTCGATTCCCAAATCAATGACCTAAGGAAGAAGTATATGTTGTTCCCGGCCCTCTCGTCTTCCTCACCTAACCCTAAATGGCTAGGGCAAACTCTCCTCTCCAAACTTCACCGGCGAGCCCATGGATTCATCTCCCTGTGTCTGCCGCTCCGGCGGTCGGTGGCAGGAAGGGAAATACCTATGCCTTACCTTTTGTTATTAGTTTAGGTTAGGTTTTTTTTAGTCCTTGCATGTGCGGCGCTCGGGCGGGTGGTGACGTTTCTTCATTGAATTTGTCTTCTAGGCTCCAATCCTACTCTAGTTCATTTGTTTGGACGTAGTCGATGGAGTTTCGGCGTAGATTCCTACCATCTCCTTGGGGTGGCGAGGTTAGGGTTTTCCATCGTGTGAAGAGATTTGGTGTCAGGTGCTTCAGATCAATGCAAGGGTTCAACAGCGTTGACTGTGGCACACGTAAAAAAAAACCTTAGCCCCGCGCCTCCGTCATGGACGGGATCGATGCGGAGCTCGCGCGTGCGCAAGACGAGCATAGCAAGCGGGAGGAGGCCTTGGTGGCTGGCACGCCCATGTTCGTCTACTCTGTCACCATCGCCAAGGACCTCTATGGTGAGGACGGCTCCCATTCTGACCGATTCGCTTTTGCGATACCTCCATCTCAGCCTTAGGGGACGACAACGCTGAGACGATAGCCGCCAACCATGCGGTGCGATACTTTGCGTCCTACATGGGCCTGGGATTGCAACATGATCCATGTTTCAGTCGCAACGTAGGTCATGTTGCAATCCTGTACACGTGTCCATGTGAGAACTCTGCATGGGACTGCAACATGATCCATGTTTCAGTTGTCACACGAGTCATGTTTGCAATCCTGCGACGCGAACGAGATGCTGGGTCACTCGATCGTGGCTGATCTGACTGCATGGAGGATGGTGGATAACTGAAAGTTCTAGTGATACTTTCGGAGAAAACATGTGCCTATAATTTTCAAGTCTCAACTCAAAATACTCATAATGATATTTGCACACAAAGTTCTAAAATTTGCACTAAAAATATGTCGCGCACCACTTATTTGTGAATTCGAGCGGGTATCAGAGAGGATAAATGAGGGGGACTACAAATAAACAACACTGTACCCATTCCAGTGAAAAGAACATAATGCATACTTTTTTCCTAAAGTAACACTGTACATACCTGGTGTTTAGGAGAACACGTTTTCTTTGCGCACATAATGTGTGCAATACTGCAATGTGGACACTGTGCATCACTGCACCAGGTCCTCACCTGCGCACGAAACCTTCTCGTCCGGTTGCCATCGCGGGCATCTGCTCCACCACCACTACGTCGACCCGGCGTCACCGTTGCATCCTCCTCCCTCCTCAGGATACTTGTACCAGCCCAGGATCGCGTATAGCCTCAGGATCCCGTAGCCTGACCCGTCGTTATATACAGGTCGATCTTCAGGGGCACCGTACGTACGTTGGTCGTTCTGAGAAGGAGCTGTGTCTGTGCTTGTGGCGACTGGACTCACCAAGAAACCTTATAATTTGTACGCCCCGGCCGTACGTATGGTCCAGTATTAGTCTCCAAGTGAAGGAGACTGCACATGTGTTGATAACTTGCCGTGCCCCCCTTGCGCCTTGCGATGGAGACGGGCGGTGCAGATTTTCTACTTCTCGTAATGTGGATCGCGACGCTGGAACGCACACCTAGCGTACTAGGCTGTTGCATCCTAGGTCGAATCCGCTCGATCGCCAGCGACCATCTTTAGTACTGTGTCTTGTTATATGTTGCTACCATGGATTTGGTCGATCTATCATCACAAACTGTCCCTTCCAAGCGCGATCTCAAGCCTTTACTGTGTCCATACCGAGGGATCGGTCGATGAGGATGTGCGCAGCGATCTCGTGAGATTGCGTATGCCCGCCGGCCATGGGCCATTCGCATCTCCGGCTATGGAGCCCGGGAGCGCCACGTTCGTCTCCGTTCGCTCATGAACCGCGCCGTGCCGATCGGCCCAGGATCTAGCGGCTGCGCTCGATCGGCCAGCAGTTAATCAGAGTGATTAATTGGGGCCGATGGATAGTCCTGTTCATCATTCATCAACGATATGGCTAGAGACCTAGAGTAAACTTGTCCACGGATTCAGCTCAGTGTCGATGCAGGTATTACTTCTGTGACAAGCACTGTGAAAGCACGTGTGTAGACGGCCGTGCTCACACCGGACCGGTGGAGCCGGAGCCGGAGGGGAGCGTGGTCCATGGAGGCACAGCGACGGCCGGGCGTCCACGTCAGGCACTCGCTGTAGACTTCCCGCGCCGGTGGAAAGGGACGAGACGAGCCCCGCCGGCCCGGAGAGAGACACGGTTCATCGGGCCATTCCCTACCACTTGCCCCATCGCCTTTCTTTTCTTCGGGATTTCGCCGGATCGCGATTCTGTTCTACCAGCGCGTTTCGCTGTACGGCTTCGCAGCCACGCCACGGTCACACACACTGCACCGGTTGGACCTCGACCCCGACCCGCTGAACGAGCAAAGAATCTTGACACAGAATCCACAATCCAGTCAGGTCGCTAATTAATCCCGTTGCGTCGTCGTACAGTCTAGCTAGTGAGCGCCTACCTAACCAACGTCGCTCACCAAAGACTAACTCCAAAAAACAATGTAGGGGTACACATCCTCCTGGGCCCTGCTTGCCACTGGGGCTTGCGTTGCGTTGCACCGGTTGCTCCCTTACACGTAGCCACCGGGATGCACTATCAGCATCGGCATTTTTTCCAAGCAAACGGATCTTATGCTTTGCCATTAGCACAGAGATGGGGTATTTAATTCTTTCTTGTTATCCGGAGTGCTTCAGCTCGCTTTACCACCATCTCACTCCACCCACGATGCAAGTGTACGTAGTTTTCATGTCCAATGGCGCGGCTATGTACGCCCCGCGGTGCTCATCACGAAACCTTCGCTATCCGATACGATGCCGCCGCTCCGCCAGTCGTCGTGCAGCGCGGCCCTACTTCGGTGAGTAGACTGACGGCCAATGAGGATGCCAACAAGGCATGCGTACGCTGATCTTTTTCTGCTCATCGATCCGAAATATCTTGGAGAGTTAATTGCAGGGAAGTACCACACTTGGAGCAGTTGTAACGTATAGTACCACTATTCAGATTTTTTACAAGTCAGTACCACGTTTGAGGCTGGTCGTTGCAATACGGGCTAAACTGCGTATAACTCTGTATTGACGCTGTATCTGACAACCCGGCCCCACCAGTCAGTTCACAAGCCGCCGAACCGGCTCGTCCGGTCTACCTGGCCGAACCCAACTCCCTCGAACCCAACTCACTCACTCCTCACGAACCCTAGCCCTCGCCCCGCTCGAGCTCTCGCCCGCCGATTCGCCGCCGACCGCCGCGCATTCCCCCGCCGCCACCGCGCCATGGTTCACGAGGATGAGAGCAGCGACGACTACCCCAGCCTGCAGTACATGAACTCCTCCGATGACGACAACATGTTGTACCGGGTGAGTGGTGTAGCTAGGGTTAGGGTTAGGGTTCCCGCTTTCGGGATTTGACTTTGATTTGGGGGGTTTTGGTTCATTTTGCTCCCGCAGATCCCTACCAGCATTGAAGACCAAGACTACATGAGCATTGAGACTGGAACCATTGTTCCCTGCGAGCAGCATGGGCTGCCATGTGAGAGGCGTGTAGCCTTTGAGGGATTTGAGACGGGCAGGAGGTTTTTAGCCTGTCCTCTTAAAGTAAGATTCTACACTTTTTATGTCTTTGTATTAAAATGAGTTAGTAGTAGCCCCACAGTTAGTAGTAGCCCCCAAGTAAGATTCTGTTCTTATGATTGCCATTCTTTATCCAATTAGTAGTACTTATGCACTGATGCTGATCATTGGAGTAGGCATCTGTTAATTTTTTATGTGGCCAGGAGCTTAGTTTCCAGTGCACAACATTGTTTAAGCTTTGATCCTGTTAGTTTAGTGCTTTATGAGTGCTTTATAGTTGATTATTGTAGATCATTGATTATTGCAGTGCACATGTTGTGTTGTTCTTTAGGTCATTGATTATTGTAGTATATTATTGAAATACAGTTAGTTAGCTCTGTTGTTCTTTAGTTCTTTATTTAAGATCATATTACTCTATTCTTTAACAAACATAGGTACTGGATATATTGCAGGAAGGTCAGAACTGTGGTTCTGTTCAATGGGTTGACCCAGAGTGGCCTCCTACAATGCAAAATGCACTGTTGAAGCTATGGGAAATGTATCAAGACAGCAAGAGTGATAGGAGGAAGGATAACCTAGAGAGTTCACTCACTATTCATCATTTGACAGAAGAAAAAAATAAACTGGAGGCCAACTATGACAAATTAGTTGAAGATGTTCATGAACTTTTGAATGCCCAAGAGGATAGGGTGCTGGATTTCAGATATTTGCAGTCTAAGAGCGCAGAGGAGAGGAATGCTAAGGTGACCAACTTAGTTGTCTCAGATATGAAGACAGAGATGGAGAAGAAAGAGGAAGAGATCTTCAAGCTGCAAGGGAAGTATGAAGTCCTTATGAACCTGATAAAAGCCCAAGGCACCGTCATCAGGAACCTGAAGTTTAACCATTTGAAAGAGAAGGAAGTGCTTAGTGCAGACATGAGGAACTTGCAGTTCCAGGTTGCTGAACTAACTAAGTCTGTGGAGAAGCTAACCCAAGAAAATCTCAAGTTGAAGCAGGATGCTGAACTCACCCAGTCTCAGGAAAAGCTTACCCAAGAGAATCTCCAGCTGAAGGATCACATTGGTGATATGAAAAAGGGACATGATAAGCTCATCCAAGAGAATCTCCAGCTGAAGGATCACATGGGTGATCTGAAAAAGGGCCATGACAAGCTCACTAAAGATAGGGCTCAGCTCAAGCTTCAGATTGCTAATCTGTTGAAGGCAGAGGAGAAGAACAAGCAGAAGATGAAGGGGATCCAGGCCATCTTGGATGAATGAACAAGATGAAGAGGCTGCTAAGCTAACCTTTTGGGAAGTAGTATCAATGGATCTATTCTGTATGTCTATATGGATCTGTTAGTTTGAATTATGGTTCTGTAAGAATCTATTAAGTATGTTGCTTTAAGTTATGAACTATGTTGTACTCCAGTATGTTGCTGTAAGAATCTATTATGGCTATGTTATGTATGGATCTTTTAGTTGGAATTATCTTGCTTGCATAGATGCTTCATAGATGGATGTAGTTAGATAGATGTTGGGTTCCGTCGACGTCGACAACCCCTAAAGACTAAACCTTTGGCTATGTTGGGTTCCGTCGACGTCGACAACCCCTAAAGACTAAAACTTTGGCTATGTTGGGTTCCGTCGACGTCGACAACCCCTAAAGACCAAAATAACAGAAAGAGTACACACATAACCCCCTCATCTCTTGGGGCATAATTGACATAGTTTAGATTCATGACTAATAACAGAAAGAGTACTCTAACAGATAGCATGTCAAACCAAAATAACAATTGTTTTGAAACAGACTTAACTTGCCCCTCATCTCTTGGGGCAGCACTGACATAGTTTAGAAACATGACTCATACATAGTAGAAAGAGTACTCCACCAGATAGCATGTCAACCCAAAATGATAACTGGTTTCAAACATACATAACTTGCCCCCTCATCTCTTGGGCATAACTACCATAGTTTAGAAACATGACACATGACACTCAGGTATTTCCACTTGCAGTTAAATAGGACATCCATCCAGTATGAGTTGTAGGGCCAGCAGAAGTGGAAGCACCAGAAGTGGAAGCCCCAGCAGCAGCTCTTGGTGCAGAGAAAGGCCTTGAATGCCTTGCAGCACCATGCCTTGCACCAGCTCTTGGTGGAGCCTGTGCTCTTGCTGGTGCAGCCTCTCCTCTTGCTGGTGCAGCCTGTACCCTTGCTGGTGCAGCCTCTGCCCTTACTGGTGCAGCCTGTGCCCTTGCTTCATCAACATTCCTTGGTCTTCTAGATGCCTTGCAAAAATGAAGGAAACATGAAGAGAAGGAAACATACAATAAATACAAAACATAGTACTAGTTAACAAGGTGCTTACCACGTGCTTATTTTTTCTCAAAGTCAACTCTGGTTTCAATTGTTTGCTGCAGCTGGTGTATCTATGGCCTTGCAGCCCACAGTTGCTGCATGTTATAGTGGCCATTCTTGAACTCTCCTTTGGCTTTGGAACCTCAAATCTGCCCTTTATCCTCTTTTCTCTCTTTCTTCCCTTCTTCACATGAAATTTAGGTGGCTCTATGTCTGGTCCTGTTGTCTTTGTCCAATCATGTTCACCAGGAACAGGATATATCATTGGTTCATAAGCTGCTAGGTAAAATGGTTTTTTGAAGAATTTACAGACATAGTCCTCTGGAAACCTTTTTGCCTTGTTAATTGCTGATATTGCATGGTTGCATGGTGTCCCACTCAGGTCCCACTTTCTGCAACCACATGTATGAAGTGCCAAGTTGACAGCATGTGTTTGCCGCCCACTGGTTACTTGCCATAGATTAACACCAGTTTGAATGGGTTTACAGAATCTGGCCCTTTCCTTTTCCACCTCTAACTTCTCAGCATAATGGGGTGTGATCTCCCACAGAGCTGCCTTTCCACTCTCTCTATTCCTATGCCACCTCACCATCTGCTTATTCTTAATACCATCAATCATAGTCCTAATAGGTTTTTTCCTAAAATCAAGGATGTACTTGTTGAACACCTCAGATAGGTTGTTAACAACCAAGTCTGTCTTACAGTTTGTGTCAAAAGCATGCCTAGCCCAGAATCTTGCAGGTATTCCACTCAGCCACTTCCAAGCTTTCTCACTCTCATTTTTTAGATCATTCATTGCAATGTCAAACTTGTATTGGTTATAAGCATAACTAGCATTATCCATGCATTTCTTAAGATCTTCTCCCCTAAACCCAGCATTCTGGAAGTTTGCATACAAGTGTCTAAGGCAAAATCTTTGGTGGCAGTTGGGAAATACTTGAGAAATTGCATTTAGTAGGCCCTGTTGACATAGCATATCATACTAAGCTACTGACATCATAGTATAAAGACCAAATTTGCATTAAGATAAACAAGAGGATGCATTCATACCTTCTGTCTATCAGACATGATAGTATAAGGACAAAATTGTCCAACTTCTCCTCCTAGACATATCTTCAGTTGGTGCAGAAACCAACACCAATTTGCTGTATCCTCTTGTCCAACAATACCAAATGCCAGTGGAAAAATGTTGTTGTTGCCATCTCTGCCAGTGGCAGCAAGTATTTGAGCTCCAGTGGTGAGCTTAATAAAGCAGCCATCAACACCTATATTGCATTTGTAAGACCAAATTCAGTAACTAACTATTCTATATATGTCATCTAAAAAAATTTATACACAATTCTATATATGTCATATAAAAGCAAGGACCTATTTTACTCACTATATAACACTACTAACCTACTAAATAAAGCACTAAAATAAAGCATATACATCATATAAAACAGGTCACTAACCTATGAATGGTCTGCATGCACTGAGAAAGCCCTCCCTTGCTCCATTGATGCAGAAGAACATAGCATGAAACCTTGGTCCTGGATGTGGTATTTTTGTAGTAGGTTTTGGGGTTACATTTGTAACTATAACTCTACTCCCAGGGTTTGTATCCATGATTGTTTGAGCATAGTCCCTCAGCCTGGGATGCTGTTTCTTGCGCTCTCCTAAAATAGCCTCTACAGCAAGGTTTTTGGCCCTATAGGCCATGTGCTTGGGCACATCAACACCATACTTCTCATTGCAGTTGTCAATCAGAGTCAAAATACTTGTGTTTGGATCAGACCTGAACAGGGACTCATATGTCTGTGCAAGCCACTTTGCACTAACCCTTGATGTCTCTGTAGTGCTAGGGCAAGTGTGCTGCAGCCTCATTTTTTTTATTGCAAATGTTTTCTCCCCTTTGATAACTGCTGCAACTATGAAGAACTGACAATGCTCTTGTTTGCAGCAAACAATTATCCTTTTGTCTGAGTTTCTATGATACCTGAAATTTCTTGCCTGTGTAATGTGCAAGCTCAACAGAGCATCTCTGAATTGTTGCTGATTTTTGAAACACATGTGCATACATAACTGTTGATGTGGTTGCTCCAGTTTTTCATTATACCATATCCTTGCTGGCCTTTTCATGGCCCTACTCTTCCTTCCTTTTGATAGGACAAATGCTAGTGGCTCAAATTCATCATCTTCACTATCCAATAGCAACCCAGTATCTTCTTCATCTGATGATGGTCTGAAATCTGGTTTCAAGTCCTCTAACACATTAGAATGTGTCCTAGTGGTGGGCCCTCTCCTAACTGGCAGCTTTTGCCACTTTTTAACAGCTGCTTTCATGGGTGGTTCCTTCTCCTTCTCAGAATCTTCCTCCTCATCCTCCTCAATATCAAACAACTCCTTAACCTCAGTGTCACCCTCATAGTGTAGATGTTCCTTATCTGAATCTTCATCTGTTTCTTCATCTGAATCTGCATCCTCTTCTAGTTCTGCATCTGCTAGCCTCTTTCCCTCTATTATCTCTGTGTCTTCAGCAATCCTGTACTTCTTCATGCAGAAAGGGTTGCTGTCACTGTCATATGCCCCTTGAGAGTCATCAGTACTCTTATATCCCTCCTCTTCCTCTTCTTCCATCACAGATTTGAGCTTCCTCTTGCTGACATTTCTGCTCTCTTGTGTGCACATACCAGCAGGTTGTACTACTGCACTACTGTTGCTGCTTTGACTCTCATAAACAACACCATGATCATTAACAGCAAGCACAGGAGGATCTCTCAGATCATACACAACAGGTTCTTCATATAAAACTGTGGCTAATTTTTCCTCACTAACATGATATGCAGTACTGACAAATGATGTGGCCCTGACTAACAAGTTCAGAACTAAACTGTCCTCATTCTGCTTCTTAATTTGCTGCAACTTGATGTTTGTGTCTATCAAATCTAGGGCATGCTCTCTCTGCACTCCTATGCATGTATTCCCCATGTGGTACAATTCATCACTAAAGTTAAATCCTTGTGTTCGCACTAGTGCATACAAATTCAAATATGTGACATCTGAGTTGCATATCGTCTTATCCAAATTATGGTGAGCATCGAAGTGAATCCTAACATCCCAAACAGTATCATCCAAACTACAATGGACAGCAAAATTTCAGTAAACCTAACCCTAGCCCGAATCATGGCACAAATGAGAGAGTAGAGAGGGAGAGGACAGAGCACTTACAGTACGCCACCCAATCCATGGCTCCAGTGATGGCTCGTGGTAGGGTTGGCCACCCAGATCTCAGCCAACCGCAGCCGCTGCTTCATGGACAGCGGCGCCTCCATGCCCTCGTCGTCGTCGCTGTAGTAAGCAGACGAACTGGACTCCTCGCCGTCGAATTCGATTCCTCTGTGCGCATCGCTCCCGAGTCCGGGGAGGTCTCCGTACCCGCCCACAACGCCACCGCTGCTCCGGCCACCGCGACCGCCGCCGCCGCCCGGACTAGCCATCGCGAGGAGAGGGAGAGGTAGAGGGAGAGGAGAGAACTGCTAGGGTTAGACCGAGCCAAGACCGACCGAGCCGTAGACCGGCCGAGCCACCCGAGCGACGCACCGGTTCGGCGGCTTGTGAACTGACTGGTGGGGCCGGGTTGTCAGATACAGCGTCAATACAGAGTTATACGCAGTTTAGCCCGTATTGCAACGACCAGCCTCAAACGTGGTACTGACTTGTAAAAAATCTGAATAGTGGTACTGATACGTTACAACTGCCCCAAGTGTGATACTTCCCTGCAATTAATTCTATCTTGAAGGATCTTGGAGTGGGATGGAGTCATGGGGAGATGAACCGGCCAAGGACGGGGAAGGGAACCACCGGGTCAAAAGATTTTTGCTGGATCTCGGCAAAGCAGCAACTTTCTTTGCCTTTCCTGACAAGCATAGTGAGCAGCTTCTCATTTTCTCTGAGACGAAGAGCACAGTGAACATCGATCTTTTCACTGATTCTGTTGAGAGGCACCGGGGAACTTGCTGCCATCCAGGCTAAGAAAAAGACCGGCAGGACAAGCTGTGGACTATGTCTATGGGGATAGAGCCATTTCAGTTTTTATCCGATGTGATGGAGCACCCTGTGTCCGACCTGAAGGTACAGTTAATTTCTTTTGGAAGGTTTTTGGGTGCCTGATTGATTGGTGTAACTACAAAGTTGTCAAGTTGATTGGGTCGAGAGTTTGGATGTTAGTGTTACTACTAAAGATCCTCAGCCCCAACTACATACTCCAGTAGATATGATGATCAGCCTTCTAACCGAGAACACATATTTGATATGTGGAGAGTGATGAGTGCACTCTGTATCGCGCTTTGAGGAAGGACCTACCTTGGATGAGGAAGCACAAAGAGCTAGCAAAGCTGCATCTGCGGTTTTTTTTTTCTTCACGTGGATTTGCTTTTGCTTTTGCTTTGATTTGCTTCTTCTAGTGCAAGATCCACCTGTCATGCGACACGTCATAATAAAGAATTTGCAAAGATGTCTGCTATACTGTAATACACACTCCATCCGTCCCAAAATGTAAGATCATCTTGAATTGTGTCAAAAATGATCTTACATCTTGAGACTGAGGGAGTAGTTTGCAAGGATCTCATGAGATCTCGTTAGATTTTGTTTAGCCGGCAGCAGTTGCTTCGTCATGGCCAGGCCCTTTTCTCGCGTGCTGCAGCATGCAAGGCTAAGGCTGGTCATAGTGGGGAGTAACTTATACCAGTGTCATGCATATGACACTAGTCTAAGTTACTACCTCCATATTGTAAAGTAACATAGTAGTAGTGTCATAGGTTGCTTAATTTATTAGCTCATAGACTCATTTTGTCTTGGAAAATGCTATGTTACAGTAATATATTATGTTACCACAAGCACCTTTTTCCTCGTTAAATACTTGCCGCATAAGCAAAATTGTCTTGGGATGTGTTAAGTTATTATCTATGTTACCCTCACTATGGCTAGTGCTAATCAAAATCAAACGAGCTGCATGGGTTCAGTATACAGGACAGCCCTTTTCAGCACCGCAGATGTGGCCATGCTGCACTGCTAGTACGGAAACAGCATCGGGATGATCCAGAAAGCGGTTCTGATTGCTCAACGCTTTTCCTCGTGTGATCATGTTTCTTCAAGACCTTTTGCCTGTTTGATGCGTGCAAGTAATCATGGCACTCATCATGGAGTACTTTTCGACGCCGAGGCAGATTCCTTTGCTGCTGATATATGTGGAAGCGTGTGCTTGCGGTCTCCGGCGATGACACCGTCCAACCGGGAGGGACTCAGACACTCAGTAAACCGAAAATTAAGATGCGTCCGTGATTGCAGAGATGTGGCTGCCGCCTCAAGAAAAAGTAAAGATTGCAGAGACGTCGTCATCTTCTTACTATATCCCGGCGAATCAAGCAAATCCCAAGGCCTCACTGCATACGATTCATGCGAGCGACGCTTAATCATGGTAAATTGGTGATCTACATGCGTCTGAATCATCATCAGACCGGTGAGAAAGAGCAGATGTTGGGGTGACCGTACGGAGCTCGACACGCTACGCGTGTGGACCGTCAGCATTAGCACTACTAGCTCGATCGGCCACCGTACGACGGGGGTGCCAGCCAAAAATTCAATGGCGGAGCCCGCGCGCAATTAGGAGCGATCAGATCACGGCGTTTTACGCGGGTGGCATGCACCATGCGATATCCCGCGAAATTAATCCGATCCTGCCGTGGAAAGGCGTCGCCTAAAGCTGATTAGGAAATGGATGGATGGATTGACGGAACGGACCGGCGGCCACTACGCGTGCTAGCCAGTTCGCCGGGGCTGGAGCCTGGAGCAGAGAAAGAAAATCTAAAGGGAACAGCACTACCAACCATGGAGAAAATTTAAGCCGCCCGTCCACTCACGTCGATCGATCGATCGGCCGTTGCCATCGAGCGATCAGTTCGTTCGCCCATCTCCGGGTTAAGCTCCCCAAAGCGATCTCGCCGGCGGCCGGCCGTGTAGCTGCCACTGCGAGTGGATCCTGCAATAAGCTGCGGCGCCATTGGGCGTAGTTGTATAAGCACGCCGTGTTAGGGGAAAGCCAGGCAAAAGATTGGCCGCCCCTGTGCTGCATGGACACGCACGCGCGCGCGTGTGCTGCTTTTCTAGCTCCTGCCCGCGTACGTACATCTTCTCCGGCTCTTCATCAAAACAAAAAGGGAGAGGAAACTTTTGGATTCTGCGAAGTGCGCCGCGTGCGCGTGCCCTCCTTTGATTAGTTCAGTTTGCGAGCTCGCGGGATAAGCATGGCGCTACGGACTGTGATAAAAACTTTGCTTTACTGGACAACATATGGAGATGGATTGCAGGTCTGATGGGCGTCAAGACTCAGGAGGCTTCTGAACTCATTCCTTGAACCTAACTTCATTGTGGCTTTCTCGCTAGTGTTTGGGCTGATGTACCCCGTCTTTTGAACATAGTAAACATGTGTAACCGAAGATGCCCCAACTGTACAAGGACTACGAGTATGCCGTCATTTCAGTGTCACCAGTACTTGTCTTGCCTTCTAAGGCTGCATAAATGCCTGCATATGCAACAATACCTACTGTTTGACAATGTTAACAGCCTTTCTTGTCTGCTCCCTTTCGGTTTCCTTTCAGTGTTTTGGAGCACCCGCGACGTCCTTCTCGGTAGCAACTTCCAAAATTACAAAGCGCCAAATCCAAATTTATGTCTCTATTATTATTACATTATTACTCAAAACAACCAGGTCTCCATTTCATTGAAAAGCATGTCTCTCTAATTTTTTCCATGGACAGCAGCATGCTATCGATTGAATGGTGGTGGCAAAAGCAACATTACACACGAAAACGCGCTGCGAGAAAACTACAAGTCCTGAATCACAGTGGCAGTAACAACACTGTTGCAAACATTTCGAAGCGTATCGAATAAAGTCTTCCCTTATCAAATCTGTTCCGGCTGTGAACTATTCCACATCGACATGTTTCAGCTTGTCAAAAGTTCCTTGTTTCCATCATGGATTGTGTAAGGTCAAGGCAACAACACATCTGTGCCCACCAAAAGTATCGTGTTCCCTTTCTGTACTGTGTATATGCTTTTGGACATGGCCACCGATGATATATATTGCAATACTGCATGTCTTAATAAGTTCATATGACAGTTTAGTCCAAGACAGGCTTATCTCATAGAACTCATTTATCAATTATTGGGCTGGATAGCATGCCCATTATACTGTGAAATCAACAGTACCGAGGCAAACAAAAGTGAAAGCGTGGTCACAGACACTACATAGAACACTGCACGGTTGAAGAAAAGCTTGATAACAACGCGTCAATATGGCACCACTCAAAGGCCCATTCACATCAGATCCTTCTTCATTTTTTTCCCTTTCTTTTGGTGAGTAATTTGTTCAGGGATACAAAAATGATACTTAGCCTAACAGAAAGCCAAACATGGTTGCAAGGCTATGCGCTTCATTTTTTTTCTTTCTGTGTCCATTTCCCATGACGCCATTTGTGCCCATAAGGCCATGAGCCCAATTGTTTCCTACTTACCTCTTATAGCGCCCCTTCTACTTACTACTCCCTCCGTCCCATAATATAAGAGCGTTTTTTACACTAGTGCAGTGTCAAAAACGCTCTTATATTATGGGACGGAGGGAGTAGATGATACCCCACGTGATTGTGGCGCAAATTGTTTGCAATATATACTTTCATGATATTCGACTGTTTTAAAAGTGAATATTTTGATGAATAATATGGGAACTAAACTAAAAACGCATATGATTTATTATGTTTAATTGTTGAGGTGGGTCTTTTTCACCCATGTTTGCATGTTGAGGTGGGTCTTTCACATGCATGTTTACATGATGAGATGGGATGTGCGCACATTTAGAGAAATAGTTTAGTGGGAGCTACCTATTTACATATAGAAGATATCAGTACAGGGCGCATACCCCTTCAATCGTATTGGGCCGGCCCTTAAGGCATATTTTTGTTAGAAGCTTCCCAGCCCGGTTTGGGAGGGTTTCTTCTTATTACTGGGTTTTTTCTGGACCTACTTTTGTTCAGTTTTTTTCATATTTTTCTTTTCTTCTTTGTTATCTTTTATTAGTTCGCAAAAATGTTCAAATTCATTAAATTTTATCAATTTTTGTCGATTTTGGTCAAATTCAATTGTTGTCAATATTTCTTCAAATTCATAATATTTTATAAAACATAAATTATTTTAAAAATGATGAATATTTTCCATATGATTGAACTTTTCCAAACCGGTGGAGATTTTTTTGAATCCTCTGACTTTTTCAAATTCTTGAACATTTTGGAATCCATGAACATTTTCAAAAAATTGAGATTTCTTTAAAAAAATCTATGGACTCTTTTCATACCTGTGATTTTTTCCGAAATCCATGACTTTTTTCAAATTTTATAATTGTTGTGTTTCTTTTGAAATTTATGAACTTTTTCTAGATCCATGTTTTTTATTTCATGTTTTTTATTTTACTTTTTCCAAATGTGAAAGATCAACAGTTGACCGGCCAACCATCGACCGAGTGAACGAAGGAGACCTACAACCGAGTACTAGGTTTCGTCGCCTTGTTGGGCTAGGTCCAGGTGAGCCCATAGAGATGCATTTTTTCTGTGTCACTAGAGAAGTTGTTAAGGCTCGCTAAGCTTTTAACGGTTTAAAAGTTATAAAAAATATATAATAAATAATGGAGCATTACTCTAATGTAATAAGATGACCCAATGGAGGGATTGTGAAAATACGCATTTATGTATCCTCGGCAAAAAAAAAAATTATTTCAGCTCACTACGACATAAATATATACTGAACTACTTTTTTATGCAAGACTACATTCGTATTTTTTCAATCGTTCCGTTGAATCATGCTATATTTTAGGTGTGTTGTTTCAGATGTTTGGAAATATTTACACCATCGAAAACCTTAACTAGGTCTGTATGATAGAAAATCCTAAACTATGTGTGTGTGTATATATTGGGCACCTAGGTGTCTGGGCACCTAAGCCCGTTATATTAAGGCATATTCGTTGGTGCATGATGTGTAATCCATGACATGATGGCTTTCCAAGTTTTATTTGCATGCACTACAACCATCATCGGTCAATCAATGCTTTCCAAAAAATAATATACTACCGGTTCCCAGCAATGGTTACTTTCCAAATGAAACCCACATATTGTTTTTTTCTATAATAATGCACTGTATTATACAGTCAAATCATATGGCGTGCCCACATATGCACCCAACATATTTCTTGTTATGTATGTATATACCTAATGAAAGAGAAAATATAAGTACATACCCTCTAATTTTCTAAGAAAGCAGAATGACCTAATAATACGAAACGTCATCCCAAAAAGTTTGTATGTATAGTTAGGACGTGTTTATGTCTTTTTCTAATATTTTACATTTTACACGTATCTAGTGTTTTTAAAGGCAGGGTCACACTTTTTGACCACTAATTTTTCTATAAAAATTAAGGTGATCAAATAATATAAAATGCGATCCTAATTATTTTTTACTTTTATTAAAATGTATGATGCATACTAATACCCACACACAAATTTTTACTTTCATTAGAAATATACAACATACTCACATAATCCCATAGTATATACCAAACAAACTTAAAAATAAAATAGTATACCTAAAAATAACTCACTAACATCTAAACTTAAAAAATGATATACCCAAGTCCCAACGTACTTATTACCAGATTAGGACATACGATATTCCTATAAATGAAATACCTCAAGTGCAAATATACCCAATGTGTATGCACACGTATATACCCGGCTATGTGAAAGAGGGTACGAAAATGTTATTGGTATCTCGTCAACGTATGTAAAGTAAAATATGGCTACGTATATACCTGGCTATGTGAAATATGGCATCCATAGGTATCTGATAACCAATGTGTATGCACACGTATATACCCGGCTATGTGAAAAAGGGTGCGAAAATGTTATAGGTATCTCGGCAACGTATATAAAGTACAATATGGCTACGTATATACCTGGCTACGTGAAATATGGCATCCATAGGTATATGATACCCAAAGTCGTAAAACGGCTAGAAAAAAATATAGTATCTTAATTTGAAATAATAAAAATGTTGTACGTATCAACCCAATGTGTATGCACACATATGAAAAAATGTACATATACCCAACGTCGTGAACTTTAAGGTACAATAATGAGGCCTTAATTTTTAGTTTTCTCTCTCTTATTTGTACTACTAACGTCTCTCAATAAGGAACGATAGCATGCATGGCATTATTTTGCTTTCCAAATAAATGTTACCATGCATGGCGTGTTGAACCATAGCATTGTTTTCAAATTATGTAATTATTTCCAAATCAGTAACTTGTGATGTATTGACCTGTTGGAAATATGCCCTAGAGGCAATAATAAATTGGTTATTATTATATTTCCTTGTTCATGATAATCGTTTATTATTCATGCTAGAATTGTATTGATAGGAAACTCAGATACATGTGTGGATACATAGACAACACCATGTCCCTAGTAAGCCTCTAGTTGACTAGCCCGTTGATCAATAGATGGTTACGGTTTCCTGACCATGGACATTGGATGTCGTTGATAACGGGATCACATCATTAGGAGAATGATGTGATGGACGAGACCCAATCCTAAGCCTAGCACAAGATCGTGTAGTTCGTTTGCTCAGAGCTTTTCTAATGTCAAGTATCAGTTCCTTAGACCATGAGATTGTGCAACTCCCGGATACCGTAGGAATGCTTTGGGTGTACCAAACGTCACAACGTAACTGGGTGGCTATAAAGGTGCACTACAGGTATCTCCGAAAGTGTCTGTTGGGTTGGCACGAATCGAGACTGGGATTTGTCACTCCGTGTAAACGAAGAGGTATCTCTGGGCCCACTCGGTAGGACATCATCATAATGTGCACAATGTGACCAAGGAGTTGATCACGGGATGATGTGAGTTACGGAACGAGTAAAGAGACTTGCCGGTAACGAGATTGAACAAGGTATCGGGATACCGACGATCGAATCTCGGGCAAGTACCATACCGATTGACAAAGGGAATTGGGTACGGGATTGATTGAATCCTCGACATCGTGGTTCATCCGATGAGATCATCGAGGAGCATGTGGGAGCCAACATGGGTATCCAGATCCCGCTGTTGGTTATTGACCGGAGAGTCGTCTCGGTCATGTCTGCATGTCTCCCGAACCCGTAGGGTCTACACACTTAAGGTTAGGTGACGCTAGGGTTATAGAGATATTAGTATGCGGTAACCCGAAAGTTGTTCGGAGTCCCGGATGAGATCCCGGACGTCACGAGGAGTTCCGGAATGGTCCGGAGGTAAAGATTTATATATGGGAAGTCTTATTTTGGTCGCCGGAAAAGTTTCGCACTTTATCGGTATTGTACCGGGAGTGCCGAAAGGGGTCCGGGGGTCCACCAAGGGGGTCCACCAGCCCCGGGGGCCACATGGGCTGTAGGGGGTGCGCCTTGGCCTATATGGGCCAAGGGCACCAGCCCCAAGAGGCCCATGCGCCAAGAGATAAGAAAAAAGGGAGAGTCCTAAAGGGGGAAGGCACCTCCGAGGTGCCTTGGGGGGGGGGGGGGGGAGGACTCCTCCCTGGCCGCACCCTTCCTTGGAGGAAGGGCCAAGGCTACGCCCCCCTCTCCCTTGGCCCTATATATAGTGGGGGGAAGGGAGGGCAGCAATACCTAAGCCCTGGCGCCTCCCTCTCCCTCCCGTGACACCTCTTCCTCCCCGCTTGCGCTTGGTGAAGCCCTGCCGGGATCCCGCTACTTCCACCACCATGCCGTCGTGCTGCTGGATCTCCATCAACCTCTCCTCCCCCCTTGCTGGATCAAGAAGGAGGAGACGTCGCTGCTCCGTACGTGTGTTGAACGCGGAGGTGCCGTCCGTTCGGCGCTAGGATCATCGGTGATTTGGATCACGACGAGTACGACTCCATCAACCCCGTTCTCTTGAACGCTTTCGCTCGCGATCTACAAGGGTATGTAGATGCACTCCTTCCCTCTCGTTGCTAGTAAACTCCATAGATTGATCTTGGTGATGCGTAGAAAATTTTGAATTTCTGCTACGTTCCCCAACAGTGGCATCATGAGTTAGGTCTATGCGTAGTTTCTATGCACGAGTATAACACAAAGTAGTTGTGGGCATCGATTTTGTCAATTTACTTGCCGTTACTAGTCTTATCTTGATTCGGCGGCATCGTGGGATGAAGCGGCCCGGACCGTCCGTCTCATTATGAACCGAAAGGGGCTGGTATTTTTCCAAGAAATCTCTAGCCAACCTTCCCACAAGAGGTTTTTCTTAACACCAATGAATTCTATTAATGCTAGAGGAAAGCAATAATCAATTTTAGCGCGAATTGTTTGGAGGGGAAGTCTACCCTTTTTAATAGATTCGGCGCGTGCAATTTCTTTTCCTCCGAGACGACCCGCAATTTTTACTACGTACACTTACGTGAGACAGGTTCCACCGACTGACATGCACTAGTTGCATAAGGTGGCTAGCGGGTGTCTGTCTCTCCCACTTTAGTCGGATCGGATTCGATGAAAAGGGTCCTTATGAAGGGTAAATAGAAATTGGCATATCACGTTGTGGCTTTTGCGTAGGTAAGAAACGTTCTTGCTAGAAACCCATAGCAGCCACGTAAAACATGCAACAACAATTAGAGGACGTCTAACTTGTTTTTGCAGGGTATGCTATGTGATGTGATATGGCCAAAGGAATGTGATGAATGATATATGTGATGTATGAGATTGATCATGTTCTTGTAATAGGAATCACGACTTGCATGTCGATGAGTATGACAACCGGCAGGAGCCATAGGAGTTGTCTTAATTTATTGTATGACCTGCGTGTCAATGAATAATGCCATGTAGTTACTTTACTTTATTGCTAACCGTTAGCCATAGTAGTAGAAGTAATAGTTGGCGAGATAACTTCAAGAAGACACGATGATGGAGATCATGGTGTCATGCCGGTGACAAAGGTGATCATGCCGCGCCTCGAAGATGGAGATCAAAAGGCGCAAGATTATATTGGCCATATCATGTCACTTTATGATTTGCATATGATGTTTGTCATATTTACATCTTATTTTCTTAGAACGACGGTAGCATAAATAAGATGATCCCTCACTAAAATTTCAAGAGAGGTGTTCCCCCTAACTGTGCACCGTTGCGAAGGTTCGTTGTTTCGAAGCACCACGTGATGATCGGGTGTGATAGATTCTAACGTTTGAATACAACGGGTGTTGACGAGCCTAGCATGTACAGACATGGCCTCGGAACACATGCGAAACACTTAGGTTGACTTGACGAGCCTAGCATGTACAGACATGGCCTCGGAACACAAGAGACCGAAAGGTCGAACATGAGTCGTATAGCAGATACGATCAACATGGAGATATTCACCGATGATGACTAGTCCGTCTCACGTGATGATCGGACACGGCCTAGTTTGACTCGGATCATGTATCACTTAGATGACTAGAGGGATGTCTATCTGAGTGGGAGTTCATTAATCAGATGAACTTCATTATCATGAACATAGTCAAAAGGTCTTTGCAAATTATGTCATACGCTTTAGTTCTACTGGTTAAGATATGTTCCTAGAGAAAATTTAGTTGAAAGTTGGTAGTAGCAATTATGCGGACTGGGTCCGTAAACTGAGGATTGTCCTCATTGCTGCATAGAAGGCTTATGTCCTTAATGCACCGCTCGGTGTGCTGAACCTCAGCGTCGTCTGTAGATGTTGCGGAACATCTGACATACACGTTTTGATGACTACGTGATAGTTCAGTGCGTAATGCTAACGGTTTAGAATTGTGGCACCAAAGACGTTTTGAAACGTCGCAGAACATATGAGATGTTCCGAAAACTGAAATTGGGATTTCAGACTAGTGCCCACGTCAAGAGGTATGAGACCTCTGACAAGTTTCTTAAGCCTGCAAACTAAAGGGAGAAAAGCTCAATCGTTGAGCATGTGCTCAGATTGTCTGAGTACCACAATCGCTTGAATCGAGTGGGAGTTAATCTCCCAGATGAGATAGTGATAGCTCTCCATAGTCACTGCCACCAAGCTAGTAGAGCTTCGTGATGAACTATAACATATCAGGGATAGTTATGATGATCCTTGAGCTATTCGCGATGTTTGACACCGCGAAAGTAGAAATCAAGAAGGAGCATCAATTGTTGATGGTTAGTAAGACCACTAGTTTCTAGAAGGGCAAGGGCAAAAGGGATACTTCATGAAACAGTAAGTCGTTTGCTGCTCTAGTGAAGAATCCCAAGGTTGAACCCAAACCCGAGACTAAGTGCTTCTGTAATGAGAGGAACGGTCACTGAAGCAGTACTACCCTAGATATTTGGTAGATGAGAAGGCAGGCAAGGTCGACAGAAGTATATTAGATATACATGTGTACTTTGCTAGTACTCCTAGCAGCACCAGGGTATTAGATACCGGTTCGGTTGCTAAGTGTTAGTAACTCGAAATAAAAGCTGCGGAATAAAACGGAGACTAGCTAAAGGTGAGATGACGATATGTGTTGGAAGTGTTTCCAAGGTTGATGTGATCAAGCATCGCATGCTCCCTCTACCATCGAGATTTGGTGTTTGCGTTGAGCATGATTGGATTATGTTTATCGCAATACGGTTATTCATTTAAGGAGAATAATGGTTGCTCTGTTTATTTGAATAATACCTTCAATGGTCTTGCATCTAAAATGAATCTCGATCGTAGTGATACACATGTTCGTGCCAAAAGATATAAAATAGTAATGATAGTTCCACATACTTGTGGCACTGCCATTTGAGTCATATTGGTATAGAACGCATGAAGAAGCTCCATGTAGATGGATCTTTGGACTCACTCGTTTTTTAAAGGATTGAGACATGCAAACCATGTCTATTGGTATATATGCATGAAGAAACTCCATGTAGATGGATCGTTTGGACTCACTTGATTTTGAATCACTTGAGACATGCAATCATACCACATGGGCAAGATGACTGAAAATCCTCGTTTTCAGTAAGATGGAACAAGAAAGCAACTTATTGGAAGTAATACATTTTGATGTATGCAGTCCAATGAGTGCTGAGGCATGCAGTGGATATCGTTATGTTCTTACTTCACAGATGATTTGAGTAGATGCTGAGTGTATTTACTTGATGAAACACAAGTCTGAATTATTGAAAGGTTCAAGTAATTTCAGAGTGAAGTTGAAGATCGTCGTGACAAGAGGATAAAATGTCTATGATATGATCATAGAGATATCTGAGTTACGAGTTTGGCACACAATTAAGACATTGTGGAAAGTGTTTCACAATTAATATCGCCTGGAACACCATAGTGTGATGGTGTGTCCGAACATCATAACTGCACCCTATTGGATATAGTGCATACCATGATGTTTCTTATCGAATTACCACTATCGTTTATGGGTTAGGCATTAGAGACAACCGCATTCACTTTAAAAGGGGCACCACGCAATTCCGTTGAGACAACACCGTTGTCGTTTCTTAAAAGTTTGGGGCTGTGATGCTTATGTGAAAAAGTTTCAGGCTGATAAGCTCGAACCCAAAGCGGATAAATGTGTCTTCATAGAATACCCAAAACAGTTGGGTATACCTCCTATTTCAGATCTGGAAGCAAAAGTAATTGCCTCTAGAAACGAGTCCTTTCTCGAGGAAAAGTTTCTCTCGAAAGAATTGAGTGGGAGGATGGTGGAGACTTGATGAGGTTATTGAACCATAACTTCGACTAGTGTGTAGCAAGGCACAGGAAGTTGTTCCTGTGGCACCTACACCAATTGAAGTGGAAGCTTATGATAGTGATCATGAAACTTCGGATCAAGTCACTACCAAACCTCGTAGGACGACGAGGATGCGTACTACTTCAGAGTGGTACGTGATCCTGTCTGAGATATCATGTTGTTGGACAATACTGAACCTACGAGCTATGGAGAAGCGATGGTGGGCCCATATTCCGACAAATGGTTAGAAGCCATGAAATCCGAGATAAATGGATCTTTGAGAAGAAGACGGACGTGGACGGTAATGTTACCGTCTATGAAGCTCGACTTGTGGCAAAGAGTATTTCCACAAGTTCAAGGAGTTGACTACGATGAGATTTTCTCATCCGTAGCGATGCTTAAGTCCGTCGGAATCATGTTAGCATTAGCTGCATTAATGAAATCTGGCAGATGGATGTCAAAACAAGTTTCCTTACCAGTTTTCGTAAGGAAAGGTTGTATGTGATACAATCAGAAAGGTTTTGTCGATCCTAAGGATGCTAAAGGGTATGCTAGCTCCAGCGATCCTTCCATGGATAAGAGCAAGCATCTCGGAGTCAGAATATACGCTTTGATGGAGTGATCAAAGTTTTTGGGTTTATACAAAGTTTGCTAGAAACTTGTATTTACAATAAAGTGAGTGGGAGCGCTGCAACATTTCTGATAAGTATATGTGAATGACATATTGTTGATCCGAAATGATGTGAAATTTCTAGAAAGCATAAAGGGTTGTTTGAAAGGAGTTTTTCAAAGGAAGACCTGGATAAAGCTGCTTATGTATTGGGCATCAAGATCTATAGAGATAGATCAAGACGCCTGATGATACTTTCAAAGAACGCACACCTTGACATGATTTTGAAAGAGTTAAAAATAGATCAGCAAAGAAGGAGTTCTTGGCTGTGTTACAAGGTGTGAGTATTGAGTAAGACTCAAGACCTGACCACAGCAGAAGAAAGAGAAAGGACGAAGGTCGTCCCCTATGCTTCAGACGTAGGCTCTACAGTATGCTATGCTGTGTACCGCACATGAAGTGTGCCTTGCCATGAGTTGGTCAAGGGGTACAATAGTGATCCGGGAATGAATCACATGACAGCGGTCGAACTTATCCTTAGTATCTAGTTGACTAAGGAATTTTCTCGATCATGGAGGTGAAAAGGAGTTCGTCGTAAAGGGTTACGTCGATGCGAACTTTGACACTAATCCGGATGACTCTGAGTAGTAAACCAGATTCGTATAGTAGAGCAATTATTTGAAATGGCTCCAAGTAGCGCGTGGTAGCATCCACAAGATGACATAGATATTCGTAAAGCACACACGGATCTGAAAGGTTCAGACCCGTTGACTAAATAACCTCTCTCACAAGCATAACATGATCAAACCAGAACTCATTGAGTGTTAATCACATAGAGATGTGAACTAGATTGTTGACTCTAGTAAACTCTTTGGATGTTGGTCACATGATGATGTGACCTGTGACTGTTAATCACATGGTGATGTGGACTAGATTATTGACTCTAGTGCAAGTGGGAGACTGTTGGAAATATGCCCTAGAGGCAATAATAAATTGGTTATTATTATATTTCCTTGTTCATGATAATCGTTTATTATCCATGCTAGAATTGTATTGATAGGAAACTCAGATACATGTGTGGATACATAGACAACACCATGTCCCTAGTAAGCCTCTAGTTGACTAGCTCGTTGATCAATAGATGGTTACGGTTTCCTGACCATGGACATTGGATGTCGTTGATAACGGGATCACATCATTAGGAGAATGATGTGATGGACGAGACCCAATCCTAAGCCTAGCACAAGATCGTGTAGTTCGTTTGCTCAGAGCTTTTCTAATGTCAAGTATCAGTTCCTTAGACCATGAGATTGTGCAACTCCCGGATACCGTAGGAATGCTTTGGGTGTACCAAACGTCACAACATAACAGGGTGGCTATAAAGGTGCACTACAGGTATCTCCGAAAGTGTCTGTTGGGTTGGCACAAATCGAGACTGGGATTTGTCACTCCATGTAAACGGAGAGGTATCTCTGGGCCCACTCGGTAGGACATCATCATAATGTGCACAATGTGACCAAGGAGTTGATCACGGGATGATGTGAGTTACGGAACGAGTAAAGAGACTTGCCGGTAACGAGATTGAACAAGGTATCGGGATACCGACGATCGAATCTCGGGCAAGTACCATACCGATTGACAAAGGGAATTGGGTACGGGATTGATTGAATCCTCGACATCGTGGTTCATCCAATGAGATCATCGAGGAGCATGTGGGAGCCAACATGGGTATCCAGATCCCGCTGTTGGTTATTGACCGGAGAGTCGTCTCGGTCATGTCTGCATGTCTCCCGAATCCGTAGGGTCTACACACTTAAGGTTCGGTGACGCTAGGGTTATAGAGATATTAGTATGCGGTAACCCGAAAGTTGTTTGGAGTCCCGGATGAGATCCCGGACGTCATGAGGAGTTCCGGAATGGTCCGGAGGTAAAGATTTATATATGGGAAGTCTTATTTTGGTCGCCGGAAAAGTTTCGCACTTTATCGGTATTGTACCGGGAGTGCCGAAAGGGGTCCGGGGGTCCACCAGCCCCGGGGGCCACATGGGCTGTAGGGGGTGCGCCTTGGCCTATATGGGCCAAGGGCACCAGCCCCAAGAGGCCCATGCGCCAAGAGATAAGAAAAAAGGGAGAGTCCTAAAGGGGGAAGGCACCTCCGAGGTGCCTTGGGGGGGAGGACTCCTCCCTGGCCGCACCCTTCCTTGGAGGAAGGGCCAAGGCTGCGCCCCCCCTCTCCCTTGGCCCTATATATAGTGGGGGGAAGGGAGGGCAGCAATACCTAAGCCCTGGCGCCTCCCTCTCCCTCCCGTGACACCTCTTCCTCCCCGCTTGCGCTTGGTGAAGCCCTGCCGGGATCCCGCTACTTCCACCACCACGCCGTCGTGCTGCCGGATCTCCATCAACCTCTCCTCCCCCCTTGCTGGATCAAGAAGGAGGAGACGTCGCTGCTCCGTACGTGTGTTGAACGTGGAGGTGCCGTCCGTTCGGCGCTAGGATCATCGGTGATTTGGACCACGACGAGTACGACTCCATCAACCCCGTTCTCTTGAACGCTTCCGCTCGCGATCTACAAGGGTATGTAGATGCACTCCTTCGCTCTCGTTGCTAGTAAACTCCATAGATTGATCTTGGTGATGCGTAGAAAATTTTGAATTTCTGCTACGTTCCCCAACATGACCCGTAATGGAATTGGATGGTCGAAAGGCAAGGAGCTTGGGCACCTAGGTGTCCCATATGACCATCCTATACACACACACACACACACACACACACAAATTTTATCTACCACCGGTGGTAGTTACCACCACTTGAGTTTTGTATGTTGTATGTAGTATCTATCAAAGAGAAGAATATGTACGCGTAGTATGTAGTATATAAGAATGTTTATGTAGTATATATACTACTTTTTTGGTAGTATGTATCGTATTTTGAGTATGCTCTTTTTTACGTACAAATATGTACGTATTTCACAAATATAATAAAAACCATGGGCTAACTTGCAATTTTTTCATGTAACTTAATTTGGAGTATATTATATATAGTATATGAACATACTTAAAATGATAAAGTAGTATAAAGTAGAATGTTTATGTAGTATGAGACATGTGGTGGTAGGATGGATTTTCCCTATATATATATCGCCCCGCTTTATATATAGAACAAACCACCCGAGCCACAAAATTGAACAAATGTTCACACCGCGCGCGCGCACACACACGCAAAGGTAATAGACAGACAAGGTACGAAAGGGTTCTGCTGAGGGCACGGCTCAACAAGCCCTAAAAAGGAAAAAAGGAAGCACTATTCTAAGCGTGAGTGTAGAATAGCTCATTATACACCCCTAGTAACACTACATACAAAATCTAGTAACCCATATACAAAATTTGGTAATTGAAAAATATTTCTTTTTACTGTACAAGTTTCTAATTTACTACATTGTAAAAAAATTCCAATTTATTACATTATCAAAAAATATACTATACATATTTTGACAATGTAGTAAATTAGAAACTTGGATTTTTTTAATCATTTCATTTTTTTAATAAAACTTCCAGTTTATTCATCGGATTATTAGATTTTGTATGTAGCGTTACTAAGATGTAGAGTAAGCTATTCTACACTCACACTTAGAGGATATGACGCTACGGACTATGACAAACTTTGCTTTACTTAACACATATAGAACTGGATAGCGGGTCTGATACACGAGACATTTCTCAACTTATTCCTTACTAAAACTGAATTTCACTGAATCTTTCTCTCGCTAGGTTGCAGGCACCACTGTTTCAGATGGTTTCTAACCCAAGATGCTCTTGCAATTGTGCAAGGACTACGATTGTGATGTCGTTTCAGTGTCACTAGTTGCCTTGCCTGCTGCACAAATAATGCCTGTGTGTAACAATCCCTACTGTATGACAATGTTAAGAGCCCCTCTCTCTCTCTCTCTCCCTCTCTGCCGTCTGCTCCCTTTCAGTTTCCTTTCAGCGTTTGGAGCACCCGAGACGTCATTCTCGCTAGCACACCTTCAAAATTACCCAGCGCTAAATCCAAATGTATGTCTGTGTTTCATCTAGTACAAAACATGACTCTCTAAATTTGTATGGACAGAAGCATGCCATCAATTCAATGCTAGTGGCGAAAGCAGCGTAACATTATAAGTGTGTCGAATAATATATCTTGCCTTAGAAGATGCTAGGAGTATTACCTCCCAGTTAGTTCTCTTGCAAAAATTATCCCGTCAATAAGTCTTGCAGACGTTATTCATCATGTTCAGATCGGTACTATGGCACCTGCACCACCTGTGAGCTATCCCAAACCGACATATTTTCTGCTTGTGAAAAGTTTCTTGTTTGCAGTGTGCATTATGTACGTGTAACCAACACATCTGTGCTTACCAAAAGGTTTCTTGTTCCCTTTCTGCATTGCGCCGGTGCTTTTCGACAAGGGCACGAGTGATTATGTTGCAAGAGATGTCTCGTCTCGTCCGCTCCCGCGAGCGGCGAGGCGACCCCTAGCTCATCTCCTCCAGTCCCCTCCCCTTCCCCCTCCCTCGCCGCCGCCGGTTCGCACGGCCGGGCTTTTGGCCGGCGTCGGTGGCGGCGGGGCATCTTCCCCTTCATCGCGGTGGACCGGCGCGGGACGGCATCACGGCGCGGAGGCGCGCGGTTCTGCAGGGCGGCGCGGCGTGGCGGTGGCCGGGGCGGCACGGCGGTGGCGGTCAAGGTTGGCGGCGCGGGCGGCTGCGCATCAGGGGCGCGATGGGGCGTGCCTGTGCGGGTGGCGGCGGCGAGCTCCTCGCCAGATTTGGATCGGGCGTTGCTCCGGCCGGTGTCCAGCAGGCGGCAAGGGCTGAGGCGGCAAGGGCCTGCCGACGGCGCGCGCGGGCGGATGCGCCCATCGCCGTCGGCATGGTAGCGGTAGTGGTGATGCGTGCCGGTCGGATTTTGCCTTTTTTCCGGCCGGCGGCGCGGGTTTGGGGCCCCCGCGTGGCTTTGGTCCCGACTGTGGGTGGCGGCGGCGAGGTGGCTTCGCCGTGCCGACTCCATGGCAGCTCGGCGGGTCGACTGGGGCGGCGGCTGGCTTTCCGGCGTCTGCTTGTCTGTAGGCGGCCCGTTTCGACCTTCGGCCCTCTCCTCGTCGTCTGGTTGCCACCTTCGTCGAAGATTCGGCCCTACCCCGACTACGGTCCATCGCTCGTTTCGCCCTCGGCAGCGGGACCGAGCTCGTCTCGCGCCCGGCAGCAGGACCAACCTTGTCTCGCGTCGGCAGCAGGACCGACCTCGTCTCACGCCTGGCAGCAGGATCATGCTCATCTCGCGCCCGGCAGCAGGACCGTGCTCGTCTCGCGCCCGGCAGCAGGACGGGTCAATGGAGGCCGATTTTGGCCGGCCTTTGGGTTTCGGCGTTGGGGCAGCCCAGGGGTGCGAAAGGCGGTTCCTTTCCGCTCGTATCTTTGGTTGGGGTATCAGTGGGCCTCGAGTGAGGTGGTGTCCAGGTCTTGGATGCCAGGGCGGCGACCCTGGTGGTGGCTCCGCGGTGCTCTTGGGCAGAGCCTGTGGTTAGGTGCTGCCCGGTGGCCATGGCCGTGTGGGCGGCGTGGTCAATGGGATGTGGCGTCCGGTGGTGGTGAGTGTTGGCCGGGGTGAAAACCTGATCTATCTTCGGACGGACTGGCAGCGGTGAAGCTCGCTCCCTTCTTGAATGCGTCGTCGTGGCTCTCATTGCCCATCGTGTTGCTCCACGGGAAACTCTGATCCTCGGGTCGGGCGGTGACGGCGCTTTGGTGTCGTAACCTTCCTGAAGGCGCCGCCTTGGAGCACACAGTTCGTCATATGCGGCTTCTTCTCTTCTCGTTGGCGTGTCCACGGTTGAGGACTCCGGTTGCTCTTGTAGTACTAGGGGAAGTGTTGCTGCGCTCAGCGCCTATGTATTCAGCCTTGGGGTGTGTGCGTGTGTTGTGGTGGCGTGCGTTTGTATCTGAGCTGTGGTCGGTCATTGCTTTATATATAAAACGGGGCGAAAGCCTTTTTCGGTATTATGTTGCAATAATGTGGTGCACAAAGCGCCGCAAAAGATAGCTACTACACTAAAGAATATCTTTTGCACTTATTTGGGGAAATATACAACTATATGGGCATCCTGAGGTCAATACAAATACAGTGCAATACATGATGAAAATTGTGGGGGCAAACGAATAGCGCGTGATAGTGTTGTCCAAGATAGGCACATAGAACAGAATCATACCATTTCTCCACTGAGAAAATGAATATTTTGCCCCACTTTTCTTCTGACTTTATTTGGGGAAATATATAGCTATATGGGCATCCTGAGGTCAATACAAATACAGTGCAATACATGATGAAAATTGTGGGGGCAAATGGATAGTGCGTGATAGTGTTGTCCAAGATAGGCACATCGAACAGAATCATACCATTTCTCCACTGAGAAAATGAATATTTTGCCCCACTTTTCAGGTAGGGCCGGATCATCAAACCCCAATGTAAAGTGGGGCAAACGATCCAATCCCCCTTTCTCCACTATTGTGGTGCATACCAGGTCCACTGAATTATGATATTAACAACGCAGAGGCAGCCTATTCGTAAAGCCCGTGATAACAATGCCTCGACACGACACCGCTCGGAGCGCATTCGGATCAGATCGATCCGCTTCCTTTTGCGGCATCAAATCGATGGCCCCAAACCCTACATCATGTTGCGTTGTGTTTGATAGCATTCTCAACCTATCATGGTTATTCTCCTCTAATACATGCTCAATGTAGATATGTTGAGTACATGCATTTGATGTTATTTGATAGCAGTGTATGTGCTGAGACATGCTGAGTTAAGACTTTGTTTGACAATCTACATCTGTTTAGACATGCTGAACAATTTCGAATTCCCAATATATTTTTTGGAATGGCGAACAAAATTTAAAAATGTGACCAATTTTTGAAAACATGAACAAAAAGTTTAAACATTTTTTGAATACTTAAACAAAAAATAGAATTTTGAACATTTTCTAAAAAATAAAAAGTTGAAATTCTAAGCATTTTTTGAAAATTTAAACAAATTTTGGAATTTATTATTTAAAAAAATTAAACAAAATTTTAAAAAAGTGGACATTTGTTGAAAATTTGAACAAATTCTAACTTTCTAAACATTTTTTGAAACACTTCGTCGCTCGCTTCGCTCATGCATGCTAACCAGTGAACGATTACTGGGGTGTTCTCTGTCCGTGCATGCTATGAGGGTATTTGAGGTGAGCTCGTGCATGTTGAGATGACCTTGTGCAGTACCAAACACCCAAAAATGGGTTGAGTAGGAAAATTTGGCCCTCATGCATCCTCCATGCATCCTATCAAAAGTGGGTTGAGTTTTCTTAGGGAAAAACCAAGCTTTATTCATCAAAAACCACATATTATGAGATACAACTTTGGTTGTGGGATTGGCCAAACCAAACATGACATCCCAGACCAAGAGTAAGAGAATGCTTGGCTAAACTATGAGCTTCTAAGTTCACACTACGACTCACGAAATTAAAATTACAATTAAAAGGTGCTGATTGAAGTTTTATTTGGTTGACGATAGCTCCATATCTTCCTCCTCTTCCATTCGTGATGTCCCCAACTACCTGCTTGCAATCAAAGGTGACAACTAGATTTTGTACATGCAGGTCTGCCGCAGAGCTAAGGCGTCCCTTACCGCGATGGCTTCGAGAGTGGTTGGGTCGATACGAAATTTATAGAACCCCGCGGGTGTTGGGAACATAGTAATTTCAAAAAAAAATCCTATGCACACGCAAGATCCATCTAGGTGATGCATAACAACGAGAGGGGAGAGTGTTGTCTACGTACCCTCGTAGACCGAAAGCGGAAGCGTCATGACAACGCAGTTGATGTAGTCGTACGTCTTCACGATCCGACCGGTCCTAGTGCCGAAAGTATGGCACCTCCGAGATCTGCACACGTTCAGCTCGGTGACGTCCCATGAATTCTCGATCCAACTGAGTGTCGAGAGAGAGCTTCGTCAGCACGACGGCCTGATGACGGTGATGATGAAGTTACCGACGCAGGGCTTCGCCTAAGCACTGCAACGATATGACCGAGGTGGAATCTGTGGAGGGGGGCACCGCACACGGCTACGACAACTGTCAACTTGTGTGTCTATGGGGTGCCCCCTCCCCCGTATATAAAGGAGTGGAGGAGGGGGAGGGCCGGCCCTTTATGGCGCGCCCAAGGGGAATCCTACTCCCGGACTCCCACCGGGAGTAGGATTCCCCCCTTTCCCTAGTTGGATTAGGAGAGGAAGGAAGGGGGAGAGAGGGGGAAGGAAAGGGGGGCTGGCCCCCCACCCAATTCGGATTGGGCTTGGGGGGGAGGGCGCCCCCTCCTAGGCTCCCTTCTCCTCTCTCCCACTATGGCCCAATAAGGCCCATATACTTCCTGGGGGGTTCCGGTAACCTCCCGGTACTCCGGTAAATGCCCGAACTCACCCGGAACCATTCCGATATCCAAACATAGCCATCCAATATATTGATCTTTATGTCTCGACCATTTCGAGACTCCTCGTCATGTCCGTGATCACATCCAGGACTCTGAACAACCTTCGGTACATCAAAACACATAAACTCATAATACTGATCAACACCGAACGTTGAGCGTGCGGACCCTACGGGTTCGAGAACTATGTAGACATGATCGAGACTCATCTCCGATCCATAACCAATAGCGGAACCTAGATGCTCATATTGGTTCCTACGTATTCTATGAAGACCTTTATCGGTCAAACCGCATAACAACATACGTTGTTCCCTTTGTCATCGGTATGTTACTTGCCCGAGATTCGATCGTCGGTATCTCAATACCTAGTTCAATCTCGTTACCGGCAAGTCTTTTTACTCGTTTCGTAATGCATCATCCCGCAACTAACTCATTAGTCACATTGCTTGCAAGGCTTATAGTGATGTGCATTACCGAGAGGGCCCAGAGATACCTCTCCGATACTCGGAGTGACAAATCCTAATCTCGATCTATGCCAACTCAACAAACACCATCGGAGACACCTGTAGAGCATCTTTATAATCACCTAGTTACGTTGTGACATTTGATAGCACACTAAGTGTTCCCCCAGTATTCGGGAGTTGCATAATCTCATAGTCATAGGAACATGTATAAGTCATGAAGAAAGCAATAGCAACAAACTAAATGATCAAGTGCTAAGCTAACAGAATGGGTCAAGTCAATCACATCATTCTCTAATGATGTGATCCCATTAATCAAATGACAACTCATGTGTATGGCTAGGAAACTTAACCATCTTTGATTCAACGAGCTAGTTAAGTAGAGGCATACTAGTGACACTCTGTTTGTCTATGTATTCACACATATACTAAGTTTCCGGTTAATACAATTCTAGCATGAATAATAAACATTTATCATGATATAAGGAAATATAGATAACAACTTTATTATTGCCTCTAGGGCATATTTCCTCCAGTCTCCCACTTGCACTAGAGTCAATAATCTAGATTACACAGTAATGATTCTAACACCCATGGAGTCTTGGTGCTGATCATGTTTTGCTCGTGAGAGAGGCTTAGTCAACGGGTCTACAACATTCAGATCCGTATGTATCTTGCAAATCTCTATGTCTCCCTCCTTGACTTGATCACGGATGGAATTGAAGCGTCTCTTGATGTGTTTGGTTCTCTTGTGAAATCTGGATTCCTTTCCCAAGGCAATTGCACCAGTATTGTCACAAAATATTTTCATTGGACCCAATGCACTAGGTATGACACCTAGATCGGATATGAACTCCTTCATCCAGACTCCTTCATTTGCTGCTTCCGAAGCAGCTATGTACTCCGCTTCACACGTAGATCCCGCCACGACGCTTTGCTTAGAACTGCACCAACTGACAGCTCCACCGTTCAATATAAATACGTATCCGGTTTGTGACTTAGAGTCATCTGGATCAGTGTCAAATCTTGCATCGACGTAACCATTTACGATGAGCTCTTTGTCACCGCCATAAACGAGAAACATAACCTTAGTCCTTTTCAGGTATTTCAGGATGTTCTTGACCGTTGTTCAGTGATCCACTCCTGGATTACTTTGGTACCTCCCTGCTAAACTAATAGCAAGGCACACATCAGGTCTGGTACACAGCATTGCATACATGATAGAACCTATGGCTGAAGCATAGGGAATGACTTTCTTGTAAATACATGCTTCTCCAAAAGTCTGTATAAAACCATATGCTTTGATCACACTATCAAAACATTTATTCCAACTCCGAGATGCTTGCACCAGTCCATAAATGGATCGCTGGAGCTTACACACTTTGTTAGCATCCTTTGGATTGATAAAACCTTCAGGTTGCATCATATACAACTCTTCTTCCAGAAATCCATTCAAGAATGCAGTCTTTACATCCATTTGCCAAATTTCATAATCATAAAATGCAGCAATTGCTAACATGTTTCAGACGGAGTTAATCATCGCTACGGGTGAGAATGTCTCATCGTAGTCAACTCCTTGAACTTGTCAAAAACCTTTCGCAACAAGTCGAGCTTTGTAGACAGTAACATTACCGTCAGCGTCAGCCTTCTTCTTGAAGATCCATTTATTCTCGATGGCTTGCCGATCATCGGGCAAGTTAACCAAAGTCCACACTTTGTTCTCATACATGGATTGTGACGCCCCTGATTCAATCGTACACTAATCATGCACGCAAACATGTACGATCAAGATCAGGGACTCACGGGAAGATATCACAACACAACTCTAAAACATAAATAAGTCATACATGCAACATAATACAAGCCAGGGGCCTCGAGGGCTCGAATACAAGTGCTCGATCATAGACGAGTCAGCGGAAGCAACAATATCTGAGTACATACATAAGTTAAACAAGTTTGCCTTAAGAAGGCTAGCACAAACTGGGATACAGATCGAAAGAGGCGCAGGCCTCCTGCCTGGGATCCTCCTAAACTACTCCTGGTCGTCGTCAGCGGCCTGCACGTAGTAGTAGGCACCTCCAGTGTAGTAGTAGTCGTCGACGGTGGCGTCTGGCTCCTGGGCTCCGGCATCTGGTTGCGACAACCAGGTAGAAGGGGAAGGGGGAAAAGAGGGAGAAAAGCAACCGTGAGTACTCATCCAAAGTACTCGCAAGCAAGGAGCTACACTACATATGCATGGGTATATGTGTAAAGGGGCCATATCGGTGGACTGAACTGCAGAATGCCAGAATAAGAGGGGGATAGCTAATCCTGTCGAAGACTACGCTTCAGGCCACCTCCATCTTGCAGCATGTAGAAGAGAGTAGATGGTAAGTTCACCAAGTATCATCGCATAGCATAATCCTAACCCAATGATCCTCTCCGCGTCGACCTGTGAGAGAGCAATCACGGGGTGGTATCTCGCACTTGGAAGGGTGTGTTTTATTAAGTATCTGGTTCTAGTTGTCATAAGGTCAAGGTACAACTCCGGGTCGTCCTTTTACCGAGGGACACGGCTATTCGAATAGATAAACTTCCCTGCAGGGGTGCACCACATAACCCAACACGCTCGATCCCATTTGGCCGGACACACTTTCCTGGGTCATGCCCGGCCTCGTAAGATCAACACGTCGTAGCCCGACTTAGGCACAACAGAGAGGTCAGCACGCCGGTCTAAATCCTATGGCGCAAGGGTCTGGGCCCATCGCCCATTGCACACCTGCATGTTGCGAGGGCGGCCGGAAGCATACCTAGCCTAGCAGGCGTTCCAGTCCAATCCGGCGCGCGCCGCTCAGTCGCTGACATCACGAAGGCTTCGGCTGATACCACGACGCCGAGTGCCCATAACTGTTCCCGCGTAGTTGGTTAGTGCGTATAGACCAAATGGCCAGACTCATATCAAATACCAAGATCTCGTTAAGCGTGTTAAGTATCCGCGAACGCCGACCAGGGCCAGGCCCACCTCTCTCCTAGGTGGTCTCAACCTGCCCTGTCGCTCCGCCACAAAGTAACAGTCGGGGGCCGTCGGGAACCCAGGCCCACCTCTACTGGGATGGAGCCACCTGCCCCTTCAGCCCCCATCTCCGAACAGTATCATAAGTAATGTAACATTATAAAGTATATAGCATGTGCCCGTGATCACCTCCCGAAGTGATCACGGCATAGTAGTATAGCATGGCAGACGGACAAGAGTGTAGGGCCACTGATGGAACACTAGCATCCTATACTAAGCAATTAGGATAGCAGGTAAAGGTAACAACTGTAGCAACAATGACAGGCTATGCAGCAGAATAGGATTAACCGAAAGTAGTAACATGCTACACTACTCTAATGCAAGCAGTATAGAGAAGAATAGGCGATATCTGGTGATCAAGGGGGGGGGCTTGCCTAGAAGCTCTGGCAAGAAGGACGGGTCGTCGTGGACGTAGTCGTACTAAGGGGCATCAGCGTCGGTCTCGAGGTCTACCGGAGAAGAAGAGGGGGAAGAAACAGTAAATATAATGCAAACAGATGCATGACGGTGCATGACAAAGCAAACAGCGGTGCTAGGTGTGCCCAAACGCGGTAGGAGGTGATACCGGCGAAGGGGGAAAACATCCGGGAAAGTATCCCCAGTGTTTCGCGTTTTCGGACAGATGAATCGGAGGGGGAAAGTTGCGTGTTCGATATGCTAGAGTTGTGTGGCGGACGAACGGGCTGCGTATCCGGATTCGTCTCGTCGTTCTGAGCAACTTTCATGTACAAAGTTTTTCCATCTGAGCTACGGTTTATTTTATATGATTTTCTAAAGTTTTAAATCATTTTTAGAATTTATTTAATTATTTTTAATTCGACATTATCCAGAATAGTGCATGCTGATGTCGTCATGATGTCAGCATGACGTCAGCAGTCAACAGAGGTGTTGACTGGTCAACCTGGCGTGTGGGTCCAGTGGGACCCACCTGTCATACTCTGTTTAGGTTAATTAGGGTTTAGCTAAACTAATTACTGTTTAATTAAACTAACAAGTTAATCAGATTAATTAAATAGGATTATTTAAGTTAATTAAATAATTAATTAATATTTTATTTACTATTTATCTTTTTTAATATTATATATATATATATATATTTATTTTCTTAAATCGTTCTGGGGCTGGGCCCCACATGTCTGTGGCCCAGAGGGGCCATAGCGGTTCGGGCGGTAGCGGGTGCGGGCGCACCCGAGCGAGCGCTCGCCCGCAGGGCGGGACGAGGCCAGCGAGGCCGGGCGGTCACCGGAGGGGGACGCCGGCGGGAGAGCAGCAGGGCGGCGCCGGAGTGGGGCCGCGGCCAGAGGGGGAGTGGCCGTGGCCGAGCCAGACGGCCGGGACGAGGCACGGGCGCCAGGGCGCGGGGGAGGTCGACGCGGCCGCGGGTCGAGCTCGCGTCCATGGTGGATGGCAGGCGAGATGGCGCAAAGAGGAGGAGGTCGTGGGTGCGGTGAGCGCGGTCGCGGGCGCGACCAGGGGCGGTGGTCAGAGGCATGCGCCGGTGAGGTGAGCACGTTCGGGGCCCGGTCGGCGAGTGTGCACGGCGATGGAGGGGAAGAGGAGGAGGGGGAAGGCCCGGGGCCTCACCGGGGTTCGCAGGGTCAAGGGCAGCGGTGTTCGAGGTGGGGGGACGAGGACGACGTGGGCGGCGTGGAGGCAGACCGGTGGGGAGGAGGACGAGGAGGCGATTCGGCGACGGGGCGGCATTCACCGGGGTTGGCGTAGGGGCGGGAGGGCGTCGCGGCTCCGGCGGGCTCCGGCGTAGTGGTCGCAGGGATCGGCGGTGGCGTTCGTGCCCCGATCCAGATCGGATCGGGTGGGGAGAGGGAGAGGGCGAACGAGTGGGGGGAGTGGGGGTGTCGGTTAGGGTTTGTGGGAGTGGGGAGGCCTATGTAGGCCAGAGGCGTGGGCCGGCCTGGCTGGGCCATGGCCCAGTTGGGCCAAGGGGTCCAGTGGGGGAGGGGGGTATTTGTCTCCCCCTATTTTATTTATTTTTGGATTTTGTTTTATTTCTTTTCTGTTCTAATTTTAAATACATTAGTTTTATAAAATACATTTGTTGTATCTAAATTAGTGTTAACAATTATGCCACCACCACAATTAACTTGGCACCTAAAATAAATTAGTTTGTAATTGTTTATTATTTTAAAAGCATTTAAATAATTGTTCTCGCTGCGTTTTATTTATTTTAGAGTATTTAAACAATTTATAAAAGTGTGGTCTCTCCACCATAGTTACCTATGCATTATTTGGCACAAACCGAACATTTTGGTTTTGATATTTGAAAACTTTTATTATTTGCTTTTATTTAAATTTTGAATTTGTTTCAGTTCTGAACTATCGAGAGTTTATCAACAGTAACCGGGGTGACGTGGCATCATTAACGTGGGATTACTGTAGCTTAATTATCCGGGCGTCACAATTCTCCTCCACTACAAGAAATCTCGTCCCGAGATTTAAGAGGTGGAGCAAGGGGAAAGATATGGTTACGAAATTCTAACGAATCTTCTTGGTCTTGGTTGCTATTCTCAGAGAGGTCGATCCATTATGTTGATGTCTTCATTTCTCTGATTCAGGTCATCATGCTGAAGTCGGCATCCTTTCTTCTGGAACTCCATCGTACTTACGAATGTATAAAGGGGGTATTCCGGGAGAACGGACCTCTGCAAGGTTGACTATCTGGTAGCTAACATCGGGGAAGGTGGAGGAAAGTAACTCTCGAATTGCAACTTAAGAAATTATCGAGAGCAAAGTAAGAAGGTACAAAAATAGAAGTTTCAAGCGCATAGGCAATCGTTCGTTGCCTGAAACGAAGTGTTGAAGGGGTTTAGAGCAATGTGAATAAGCATTGCATCTGATACGAGTATAGATCACTAGGCAGGCGGCCCGTGAATTACATACAAAGTCAAGCGTGAGGAATAACTTTGACAACAAGGTGTACAGGAGAGTCAGGTTTTGATCCTGTGGAACTGTGGGTTATGGGCCCACCATGTGGGTTAAGGTAAGAGGGGCAGCGACATCTTGTATGGTCATGATAGCAAGGCATGTCAGAGGGTAGCCTGCCAGTTATGATGGCAACAATGCTGGTACCAAGGGCGAGGGACGAAGAGAACCATTTTCTTGCTCGTTGAAACGAGGCGGACCAATAGGCAAAGTTCTCGTCCATCGGTGGTTACCGGAATGCTGTCTACCGTAGTAACAGGGTCTTACTGACAAGGTTGTACACCGAGGTGTTTACATAAGCAGGGAAATATTACTACTTATATCATATAGATCACCAGAAAGGTTAAACAAAACAATGGAAAGGAAAATTGTTTATCAGATTTAATCAGAACAATGGAAAGAAAAATGTCTTTAAGCACATATTTCAGGGGTATATCCTTCCCAAGGACAAGCAGAGCATGATATCCATGACAGGATATAATGTAGAAAAACTCTTTAGGTAAGGGGAGAGAAATTTCATGACATTACCCATACAACGGTGTTTGGATAATTGAGCAAGAAAACATTTAGCATTGGGCTTCAAATGTTCTTGTCGAAGATCGGAGTACCACAGACATGCTTCGGGATAGCATTGACATGGTCTTCAAGCAAGGGTCGGACTTTGGATACTCAATGGATGCATCAGGAATAACTTGTAGAATAAGTCTTACAATTTCCTCATGGAAGAATGGATAACCTTGCTGAAAGGAAGAACTATAACAATAGGTCCTCCGGTCAAGTGTGCTAGGCATGGCATCACCTTACCGGGTCATATAAAGACCAATGTTATAACTCTTGAAAATATGCTCCAACCATCATAGCTGACCAAGATTCAGATCTGATCGGTGTTAGGAAACCTCAGACTCAGGATGCCTGAGAAGAAAGGTGCAACACAAATTGTCGAAACGACATCGAAGATTCTCGGGAGATGAACTATGGAAGTGAGTTCCGAACAAGGGTTCATCATTAAATCAAGGAGAGGTGAGGAGGTGACTGATTGACTCAGCGACAATCCATTGAGATTTCCAAAAGATGGATTTCCACAACTATGTGAACAAGGAGATAACTATAGCTAGATCGAATGACTTAATGATGTATGCTCGAGGAAAACATATACAGTTAAACATTGGTTGAAATGTGCACCCGAAATATGGGCTAGGTAGCACGATCAATGTTCGAATGATGATTCATTAAGCCATAGACGTAGAATGAAACTATAGACCAATAACTTCAAAGCAATAGGGTTGCTAGAAGTTTAGAATTTACACATCACAGACCATTTGTCGGTATTTCGTCTAGAAACAACACGGGGACCAAGAAAGAATGGTGATGGTGAGAAGTATCACTGTACCAAGAATTCTTAAGAGGTGGAGTAATCCTCACGACATTCTTGACATAAAAGATGGTAATACTCCAAGGTAGAACATATGATAAGCTAGATAGCAGGGAAATCAAGATACAACACAAAATATGAACAAGTTTGTGTTGGGGGGGAGGCAAGAATGTTGTCGATGATAACACAATTCATCGAGGGGCAAGGATGGTATTTCTCATCCTGAATTTTGACACACAACTTGGAAGAAGTCAAATTGTTGACAATGATCACGACAAATTTGTCGAGAGGTTTTCAAGAAGATGTAATTGATCGACGATGACATCAAGTCAAAGGAATGATGAAAGCGAAAGGTTATTAGAACCACGGGTAGGACACAAACTCGAAATCAACTTTGCTGTTCAAGGAGAAGTGATATGACGAGGAAGATCAACGCAAGATTAGCTCATTGTCGAAATTTGTGCGCTGGGAAGGTCCAGGTAGCACAGTTAAAATCGGCACGATAATGACATAGCCGAGCAGGCTAGGAAGGACATTGAAGAATTATTAAACTCGTAAGCAACAAAAATTACTTAGAGTTATTGAATCGGAGTGCGGAATTGATTCACTTATCGGTGTCCTTGGGGGGCTCTAACAACTCAGAACCCATTGGAAACATGGAATCGGCAAGAATATTAGTTGATGAAGAACTCATAAGAAGTTAAGTAGTTCCTTGGCATTCCCGAGATACCAGGGGGGTAATACTCGACGACAGACCAAAGTAGAGGTTGGACGGGGGTATTGCTCTGCAGAGGACAAGTGCTTAAACTTGCACGAGAAATGGTATTTAAAGGAGAACATGGTCAGAACCACGATTGAAAAAGGCCAGATCCCAGATATAAGATGAACTTATACCCAGGGAATAATTAATTTAAGAGAAGCTTTAATGATAAGATCTACATCGTGTCCATGGGCATGAACACAAAGTTCAAGGTCGACTCCCACTTCTCCAATGCATAACCTTTCATTCACTTCTCGCATTCGATGAAGTTGTATGGTAGAAAATTATCTGGTAAAATACCAGAAGGGTATGACTTGTGAAAACCTTCGGGTTCATACGGTTTTTAGGGAAGGTATAGGTTCAATCCATCGGGGCATCTTAGAAACATATACCTCAAACTTCAAGAGTAAAATCACCAGCTCAAAAGTAGAGTATGGTTATCAAGCAGAGGATACAAATTACCAAAGGCATTATATATCCATGGAAATGATCACAAGGTTATTGAATATGAAGGACACTGTCGGATAATAACCCAACAAGGGGTCTTGTGGTTTATAACGGAGCTGATGCGAGTATCGGTACTCTATCAGAGGAAGAAGGAACGAAAGGGCATCGGACTATAAAAACAACTGAGTAATTCAAAGCCCAAATGCAAAGGAATTATCATTTCCAAATCAAGGGATCAGAAGCCAATGGCCTGATTAAGAATGGATAAGTGGAATAGACTTAGGGGTACAATCGACGGCAATTTGATTGGTCGATAACTAGTTCACGTTTCAAATGACGTCTAAGCCGGAAGGATGAATACTAGGCTCTGATTGAGGATTGCGAGCCTTCGCAACAAATTGAATCAACGGACTCAAAATGATAATGACAAGAGATGCCAATAAGATTACGAGACTTAAGATTAATCATAATGCAAGTAAGCAAGAATTTCAAGAGCAAAAAGGCTCCTGAGGATTTTCGGAAGATCGAATGGTATTTTGAACACTTTTGTGAAATACTAGAATCAACTAGGGGTGAGCGGATACACGGTAAGTGCGAGAATTATCCGTAGGGTTATTCAGGTGACAAAGAACAGCAAGGCAGTAAGCTCAAAGGATTCTCGAACAACAGAGAGAATTTTGGGGTATCTTGTAATAACAAGATCAACTGGGAAACATTGTATGAATGGCGAGTATACGTGGTTATCCATAGGAGTTTATTGATGGAAGGGAATTGCAAAAGCGATGAACACAAGTTCTCGGGTTAATAGCGGAGGGTGTCTTCATGGTCATCACGTGCAGCAGACGATCATCAGTAATAAGGGGCTCTCCGGGTGAAAGTGATAACGAGATCCTAATGTTAGAATTAGCAAAATTCATTTAACCCGAATAGAGGAGAGGTCAGAGTCCCAGAGTATAGACAAGGAGTAAAAGATCCTAATACCACCCAATGGCGACGTGGGCCCGTAAGCCACACAGCCATGTTAGTAAAAGTTTTTCAATGACTAGACTCGACTTTGGCCAAGGAGTTGGAAAGGGGGATTCCTACAGGCAGTCGGCTCTGATACCAACTTGTGACGCCCCCGATTCAATCGTACACTAATCATGCACGCAAACGTGTACGATCAAGATCAGGGACTCATGGGAAGATATCACAACACAACTCTAAAACGTAAATAAGTCATACAGGCATCATAATACAAGCCAGGGGCCCCGAGGGCTCGAATACAAGTGCTCGATCATAGACGAGTCAGCGAAAGCAATAATATCTGAGTACAGACATAAGTTAAACAAGTTTGCCTTAAGAAGGCTAGCACAAACTGGGTTACAGATCGAAAGAGGCGCAGGCCTCCTGCCTAGGATCCTCCTAAACTACTCCTAGTCGTCGTCAGCGGCCTGCACGTAGTAGTAGGCACCTCCAGTGTAGTAGGAGTACTCGTCGACGGTGGCGTCTGGCTCCTGGGTTCCGGCATCTGGTTGCGACAACCAGGTCGAAGGGAAAGGGGGAAAAGAGGGAGAAAAGCAACCGTGAGTACTCATCCAAAGTACTCGCAAGCAAGGAGCTACACTACATATGCATGGGTATATGTGTAAAGGGCCATATCGGTGGACTGAACTGCAGAATGCCAGAATAAGAGGGGGATAGCTAATCCTGTCGAAGACTACGCTTCTGGCCATCTCCATCTTGCAGCATGTAGGAGAGGGTAGATGGTAAGTTCACCAAGTAGCATCGCATAGCATAATCCTACCCGGCGATCCCCTCCTCGTCGCCCTGTTAGAGAGCGATCACCGGGTTATATCTGGCACTTGGAAGGGTGTGTTTTATTAAGTATCTGGTTCTAGTTGTCATAAGGTCAAGGTACAACTCCGGGTCGTCCTTTTACCGAGGGACACGGCTATTCGAATATATAAACTTCCCTGCAGGGGTGCACCACATAACCCAACACGCTCGATCCCATTTGGCCGGACACACTTTCCTGGGTCATGCCCGACCTCGTAAGATCAACACGTCGCAGCCCTACCTAGGCACAACAGAGAGGTCAGCACGCCGATCTAAATCCTATGGCGCAGGGGTCTGGGCCCATCGCCCATTGCACACCTGCACGTTGCGAAGGCGGCCGGAAGCAAACCTAGCCTAGCAGGCGTTCCAGTCCAATCCGGCGCGCGCCGCTCAGTCGCGGACGTCACGAAGGCTTTGGCTGATACCACGCCGTCGAGTGCCCATAACTGTTCCTGCATAGTTGGTTAGTGCGTATAGACCACATGGCCAGACTCAGATCAAATACCAAGATCTCGTTAAGCATGTTAAGTATCCGCGACCACCGACCAGGGCCAGGCCCACCTCTCTCCTAGGTGGTCTCAACCTGCCCTGTCGCTCCGCCACAAAGTAACAGTCGGGGGCCGTCGGGAACCCAGGCCCACCTCTACCGAGATGGAGCCACCTGCCCCTTCAGCCCCCATCTCCGAACAGTATCATAAGTAATGTAACAGTATAAAGTATATAGCATATGCCCGTGATCACCTCCTGAAGTGATCACGGCCCAGTAGTATAGCATGGCAGACGGACAAGAGTGTAGGGCCACTGATGGAACACTAGCATCCTGTACTAAGCAATTAGGATAGCAGGTAACGGTAACAACTGTAGCAACAATGACAGGCTATGCAGCAGAATAGGATTAACCGAAAGCAGTAACATGCCACACTACTCTAATGCAAGCAGTATGGAGAAGAATAGGCGATATCTGGTGATCAAGGGGGGGGGGGCTTGCCTGGAAGCTCTGGCAAGAAGGACGGGTCATCATGGACGTAGTCGTACTCAGGGGCATCAGCGTCGGTCTCCAGGTCTACCGAAGAAGAAGAGGGGGAAGAAACAGTAAATATAATGCAAACAGATGCATGACGGTGCATGACAAAGCAAACAGCGGTGCTAGGTGTGCCCAAACGCGGTAGGAGGTGATACCGGCGAAGGGGGAAAATATCCGGGAAAGTATCCCCAGTGTTTCACGTTTTTGGACAGATGAATCGGAGGGGGAAAGTTGCGTGTTCGATATGCTAGGGTTGTGTGGCGGACGAACGGGCTGCGATCCGGATTCGTCTCGTCGTTCTGAGCAACTTTCATGTACAAAGTTTTTTCATCTGAGCTACGGTTTATTTTATATGATTTTCTAGAGTTTTAAATCATTTTTAGAATTTATTTAATTATTTTTAATTCGACATTATCGGGAATAGTGCGTGCTGATGTCGTCATGACGTCAGCAGTCAACAGAGGTGTTGACTGGTCAACCTGACGTGTGGGTCCAGTGGGACCCACCTGTCATACACTGTTTAGGTTAATTAGGGTTTAGCTAAACTAATTACTGTTTAATTAAACTAACAAGTTAATCAGATTAATTAAATAGGATTATTTAAGTTAATTAAATAATTAAATAATATTTTATTTACTATTTATCTTTTTTAATCTTTTTATATATTTATTTATTTATTTTCTTAAATTGTTCTGGGGCTGGGCCCCACATGTCTGTGGCCCAGAGGGGCCATAGCCGTTCGGGCGGTAGCGGGTGCGGGCGCACCCGAGCGAGCGCTCGCCCGCAGGGCGGGACGAGGCCAGCGAGGCCGGGCGGTCACCGGAGGGGGACGCCGGCGGGAGAGCAGCAGGGCGGCGCCAGAGTGGGGCCGCGACCAGAGGGGGAGTGGCCGTGGCCGAGCCAGACGGCCGGGACGAGGCACGGGCGCCAGGGCGCGGGGGAGGTCGACGCGGCCGCGGGTCGAGCTCGCGTCCATGGTGGATGGCGGGCGACCTGGCGCAGAGAGGAGGAGGTCGTGGGTGCGGTGAGCGCGGTCGCGGGCGCGACCAGGGGCGGTGGTCAGAGGCATGCGCCGGTGCGGTGAGCACGTTCGGGGCCCGGTCGGCGAGTGTGCACGGCGACGGAGGGGAAGAGGAGGAGGGGGAAGGCCCGGGGCCTCACCGGGATTCGCAGGGTCAAGGGCATCGGTTCTCGAGGTGGGGGGATGGGGACGACGTGGGCGGCGTGGAGGCAGACCGGTGGGGAGGAGGAAGAGGAGGCGATTCGGCGACGGCGACGAGGCGGCGTTCACCGGGGTTGGCATAGGGGCGGGAGGGCGTCGCGGCGAGGGCGGGCTCCGGCGTAGTGGCCGCAGGGATCGGCGACGGCGTTCGTGCCCCGATCCAGATTGGATCGGGTGGGGAGAGGGAGAGGGCGAACGAGTGGGGGGAGTGGGGGTGTCGGTTAGGGTTTGTGGGAGTGGGGGAGGCCTATGTAGGCCAGAGGCGTGGGCCGGCCTGGCTGGGCCATGGCCCAGTTGGGCCAAGGGGTCCAGTGGGGGAGGGGGGTATTTGTCTCCCCCTATTTTATTTATTTTTGGATTTTGTTTTATTTCTTTTCTGTTCTAATTTTAAATACATTTGTTTTATAAAATACATTAGTTGTATCTAAATTAGTGTTAACAATTATGCCACCACCACAATTAACTTGGCACCTAAAATAAATTAGTTTGTAATTGTTTATTATTTTAAAAGCATTTAAATAATTGTTCTCGCTGCGTTTTATTTATTTTAGAGTATTTAAACAATTTATAAAAGTGTGGTCTCTCCACCATAGTTACCTACGCATTATTTGGCACAAACCGAACATTTTAGTTTTGATATTTGAAAACTTTTATTATTTGCTTTTATTTAAATTTTGAATTTGTTTCGGTTCTGAACTATCGAGAGTTTATCAACAGTAACCGGGGTGACATGGCATCGTTAACATTGGATTACTGTAGCTTAATTATCCGGGCGTCACATGGATTCCATCTCAGGTTTCATGGCCTCAAGCCATTTCGCGGAATCTGGGCTCATCATCGCTTCCTCATAGTTCGTAGGTTCGTCATGGTCAAGTAACATGACCTCCAGAACAGGATTACCGTACCACTCTGGTGCGGATCTTGCTCATGTAGACCTACGAAGTTCAGTAGTAACTTGATCTGAAGTTACATGATCATCATCATTAGCTTCCTCACTAATTGGTGTAGGAGTCACAGGAACTGATTTCTGTGATGAACCACTTTCCAATAAGGGAGTAGGTAAAGTTACCTCATCAAGTTCTATTTTCCTCCCACTCACTTCTTTCGAGAGAAACTCCTTCTCTAGAAAGGATCCATTCTTGGCAACGAATGTCTTGCCTTCGGATCTATGATAGAAGGTGTACCCAACAGTCTCCTTTGGGTATCCTATGAAGACACATTTCTCTGATTTGGGTTCGAGCTTATCAGGTTGAAACTTTTTCACATAAGCATCGCAACCCCAAACTTTAAGAAACGACAACTTGGGTTTCTTGCCAAACCACAGCTCATAAGGTGTCGTCTCAACGGATTTAGATGGTGCCCTATTTAACGTGAATGCTGCTGTCTCTAAAGCATAACCCCAAAATGATAGCGGTAAATCAGTAAGAGACATCATAGATCGCACCATATTTAGTAAAGTACGATTACGACGTTCGGACACACCATTACGCTGTGGTGTTCCGGGTGGCGTGAGTTGCGAAACTATTCCGCATTGTTTCAAATGAAGACCAAACTCGTAACTCAAATATTCTCCTCCACGGTCAGATTGTACAAACCTTATTTTCTTGTTACGATGATTTTCCACTTCACTCTGAAATTCTTTGAACTTTTCAAATGTTTCAGACTTATGTTTCATCAAGTAGATATACCCATATCTGCTCAAATCATTTGTGGAGGTGAGAAAATAACGATACCCGCCGCGAGCCTCAATGTTCATTGGACCACATACATCAGTATGTATGATTTCCAATAAATCGGTTGCTCGCTCCATTGTTCGAGAACGGAGTTTTAGTCATCTTGCCCATGAGGCATGGTTCGCAAGTACCAAGTGATTCATAATCAAGTGATTCCAAAAGTCCATCAGAATGGAGTTTCTTCATGCGCTTTACACCAATATGACCCAAACGGCAGTGCCACAAATAAGTTGCACTATCATTATCAACTCTGCATCTTTTGGCTTCAATATTATGAATATGTGTGTCACTACTATCGAGATTCAACAAAAATAGACCACTCTTCAAGGGTGCATGACCATAAAAGATATTGCTCATATAAATAGAACAACCATTATTCTTTGATTTAGATGAATAACCATCTCGCATCAAACAAGATCTAGATATAATGTTCATGCTTAACGCTGGCACCAAATAACAATTATTCAGGTCTAAAACTAATCACTAGTACAGCGAGCTCCTAAACAAACGGTTTAAAACCCCTTTCCGCGACGGCATTTGGAACCATCTCCAAGTGAGTGTGGGCGACAGAGGGGTTCCTTCCCACACGACCCAGAAACCGTCGGGGATATGCCCTCCTGGCACACACGTTCGGCAAAATGAGGTTGTGTCCGACCGGCGAGCGCTCAAATATGGAAATACGTACAATAGAGCTAAAAATACAATTATACGGCAAAATTGTTTCCGGTCGCAAGTACATCCCACATAGTCAGTCCCCGCTAAACGTTTCCGTTCGTATGTACATCCCACGCAGTCGCTCGAAGGAAAACATTTCCATTCACAGGTACATCACACAAAATTTTTGATGGAAATATGCCCTAGAGGCAATAATAAAGTTATTATTTATTTCCTCATATCATGATAAATGTTTATTATTCATGCTAGAATTGTATTAAGCGGAAACATAATACATGTGTGAATACATAGACAAACATAGTGTCACTAGTATGCCTCTACTTGACTAGCTCGTTAATCGAAGATGGTTGAGTTTCCTAGCCATGGACATGAGTTGTCATTTGATTAACGGGATCACATCATTAGGAGAATGATGTGATTGACTTGACCCATTCCGTTAGCTTAGCACTTGATCGTTTAGTATGTTGCTATTGCTTTCTTCATGACTTATACATGTTCCTATGACTATGAGATTATGCAACTCCCGTTTACCGGAGGAACACTTTGTGTGCTACCAAATGTCACAACGTAACTGGGTGATTATAAAGGTGCTCTACAGGTGTCTCCGAAGGTACTTGTTGAGTTGGCGTATTTCGAGATTAGGATTTGTCACTCCGATTGTCGGAGAGGTATCTCTGGGCCCTCTCGGTAATGCACATCACTATAAGCCTTGCAAGCAATGTGACTAATGAGTTAGTTGCGGGATGATGCATTACGGAACGAGTAAAGAGACTTGCCGGTAACGAGATTGAACTAGGTATTGAGATACCGACGATCGAATCTCGGGCAAGTAACATACCGATGACAAAGGGAACAACGTATGTTGTTATGCGGTTTGACCGATAAAGATCTTCGTAGAATATGTAGGAGCCAATATGAGCATCCAGGTTCCGCTATTGGTTATTGACCGGAGACATGTCTCGGTCATGTCTACATAGTTCTCGAACCCGTAGGGTCCGCACGCTTAAAGTTTGGTGACGATCGGTATTATGAGTTTTTGTGTTTTGATGTACCGAAGGTAGTTCGGAGTCCCGGATATGATCACGGACATGACGAGGAGTATCGAAATGGTCGATACATAAAGATTGATATATTGGACGACTATATTCCGACACTGGAAGTGTTCCGAGTGGTTTCGAAGAAAACCGGAGTGCCGGCGTTTACCGGAACCCCTTGGGGAGTTAATTGGGCCTCATGGGCCTTAGTGAGAGAAGAGGAGGGGCGGCCATGGCAGCCGTGCCCCCTGCCCCTCTAGTCCAAATTGGACTAGGAGGGGGGCGGCGCCCCCCTTTTTCCTTCTCCTCTCTCCCTTCCTTCCCTCTCCTACTCCAACAAGGAAAAGGAGGAGTCCTACTCCCGGTGGGAGTAGGACTCCCCCCTTGGCGCGCCCTCCTCCTGGCCGGCCGCCTCCCCCCCTTGCTCCTTTATATACGGGGGCAGGGTGGCACCTCTAGACACACAAGTTGATCTGTTGATCTATTCCAGCCGTGTGCGGTGCCCCCCTCCACCATATTCCACCTCGGTCATATCGTAGCGATGCTTAGGCGAAGCCCTGCGTCGGTAGCAACATCATCACCGTCATCACGCCGTCGTGCTGACGGAACTCTCCCGTGAAGCTCTGCTGGATCGGAGTTCGCGGGACGTCATCGAGCTGAACGTGTGCTGAACTCGGAGGTGCCGTACGTTCGGTACTTGGATCGGTCGGATCGTGAAGACGTACGACTACATCAACCGCGTTGTGCTAACGCTTCCGCTTTCGGTCTACGAGGGTACGTGGACAACACTCTCCCCTCTCGTTGCTATGCATCACCATGATCCTGCGTGTGCGTAGGAATTTTTTTGAAATTACTACGTTCCCCAACAGTGGCATCCGAGCCAGGTTTTATGCGTAGATGTTATATGCACGAGTAGAACACAAGTGAGTTGTGGGCGATACAAGTCATACTGCTTACCAGCATGTCATACTTTGGTTCGGCGGTATTGTTGGATGAAGCGGCCCGGACCGACATTACGCGTACGCTTACGCGAGACTGGTTCTACCGACGTGCTTTGCACATAGGTGGCTGGCGGGTGTCAGTTTCTCCAACTTTAGTTGAACCGAGTGTGGCTACGCCCGGTCCTTGAGAAGGTTAAAACAGCACTAACTTGACGAACTATCGTTGTGGTTTTGATGCGTAGGTAAGAACGGTTCTTGCTCAGCCCGTAGCAGCCACGTAAAACTTGCAACAACAAAGTAGAGGACGTCTAACTTGTTTTTGCAGGGCATGTTGTGATGTGATATGGTCAAGGCATGATGCTATATTTTATTGTATGAGATGATCATGTTTTGTAACCGAGTTATCGGCAACTGGCAGGAGCCATATGGTTGTCGCTTTATTGTATGCAATGCAATCGCCCTGTAATTGCTTTACTTTATCACTAAGCGGTAGCGATAGTCGTAGAAGCAATAGTTGGCGAGACGACAACGATGCTACGATGGAGATCAAGGTGTCGCGCCGGTGACGATGGTGATCATGACGGTGCTTCGGAGATGGAGATCACAAGCACAAGATGATGATGGCCATATCATATCACTTATATTGATTGCATGTGATGTTTATCTTTTATGCATCTTATTTTGCTTTGATTGACGGTAGCATTATAAGATGATCTCTCACTAAATTTCAAGATAAAAGTGTTCTCCCTGAGTATGCACCGTTGCCAAAGTTCGTCGTGCCGAGACACCACGTGATGATCGGGTGTGATAAGCTCTACGTTCATCTACAACGGGTGCAAGCCAGTTTTGCACACGCAGAATACTCGGGTTAAACTTGACGAGCCTAGCATATGCAGATATGGCCTCGGAACACTGAGACCGAAAGGTCGAGCGTGAATCATATAGTAGATATGATCAACATAGTGATGTTCACCATTGAAAACTACTCCATCTCACGTGATGATCGGACATGGTTTAGTTGATTTGGATCACGTGATCACTTAGATGATTAGAGGGATGTCTATCTAAGTGGGAGTTCTTAAGTAATATGATTAATTGAACTTAAATTTATCATGAACTTAGTACCTGATAGTATTTTGCTTGTCTATGTTGATTGTAGATAGATGGCCCGTGCTGTTGTTCCGTTGAATTTTAATGCGTTCCTTGAGAAAGCAAAGTTGAAAGATGATGGTAGCAATTACACGGACTGGGTCCGTAACTTGAGGATTATCCTCATTGCTGCACAGAAGAATTACGTCCTGGAAGCACCGCTGGGTGCCAGGCCTGCTGCAGATGCAACTGACGACGTTAAGAACGTCTGGCAGAGCAAAGCTGATGACTACTCGATAGTTCAGTGTGCCATGCTTTACGGCTTAGAACCGGGACTTCAACGACGTTTTGAACGTCATGGAGCATATGAGATGTTCCAGGAGTTGAAGTTAATATTTCAAGCAAATGCCCGGATTGAGAGATATGAAGTCTCCAATAAGTTCTACAGCTGCAAGATGGAGGAGAATAGTTCTGTCAGTGAACATATACTCAAAATGTCTGGGTATAACAATCACTTGATTCAACTGGGAGTTAATCTTCCGGATGATAGTGTCATTGACAGAATTCTTCAATCACTGCCACCAAGCTACAAGAGCTTCGTGATGAACTATAATATGCAAGGGATGGATAAGACAATTCCCGAGCTCTTCGCAATGCTAAAGGCTGCGGAGGTAGAAATCAAGAAGGAGCATCAAGTGTTGATGGTCAACAAGACCACCAGTTTCAAGAAAAAGGGCAAAGGGAAGAAGAAGGGGAACTTCAAGAAGAACAGCAAACAAGTTGCTGCTCAAGAGAAGAAACCCAAGTCTGGACCTAAGCCTGAGACTGAGTGCTTCTACTGCAAGCAGACTGGTCACTGGAAGCGGAACTGCCCCAAGTATTTGGCGGATAAGAAGGATGGCAAGGTGAACAAAGGTATATGTGATATACATGTTATTGATGTGTACCTTACTAGAGCTCGCAGTAGCACCTGGGTATTTGATACTGGTTCTGTTGCTAATATTTGCAACTCGAAACAGGGACTACGGATTAAGCGAAGACTGGCTAAGGACGAGGTGACGATGCGCGTGGGAAATGGTTCCAAAGTCGATGTGATCGCCGTCGGCACGCTACCTCTACATCTACCTTCGGGATTAGTTTTAGACCTAAATAATTGTTATTTGGTGCCAGCGTTAAGCATGAACATTATATCTGGATCTTGTTTGATGCGAGACGGTTATTCATTTAAATCTGAGAATAATGGTTGTTCTATTTATATGAGTAATATCTTTTATGGTCATGCACCCTTGAAGAGTGGTCTATTTTTGTTGAATCTCGATAGTAGTGATACACATATTCATAATGTTGAAGCCAAAAGATGCAGAGTTGATAATGATAGTGCAACTTATTTGTGGCACTGCCGTTTGGGTCATATTGGTGTAAAGCGCATGAAGAAACTCCATACTGATGGACTTTTGGAATCACTTGATTATGAATCACTTGGTACTTGCGAACCATGCCTTATGGGCAAGATGACTAAGACGCCGTTCTCCGGAACAATGGAGCGAGCAACAGATTTGTTGGAGATCATACATACTGATGTATGTGGTCCGATGAATGTTGAGGCTCGCGGCGGGTATCGTTATTTTCTCACCTTCACAGATGATTTGAGCAGATATGGGTATATCTACTTAATGAAACATAAGTCTGAAACATTTGAAAAGTTCAAAGAATTTCAGAGTGAAGTGGAAAATCATCGTAACAAGAAAATAAAGTTTCTACGATCTGATCGTGGAGGAGAATATTTGAGTTACGAGTTTGGTCTACATTTGAAACAATGCGGAATAGTTTCGCAACTCACGCCACCCGGAACACCACAGCGTAATGGTGTGTCCGAACGTCGTAATCGTACTTTACTAGATATGGTGCGATCTATGATGTCTCTTACTGATTTACCGCTATCGTTTTGGGGTTATGCTTTAGAGACGGCTGCATTCACGTTAAATAGGGCACCATCGAAATCCGTTGAGACGACGCCTTATGAACTGTGGTTTGGCAAGAAACCAAAGTTGTCGTTTCTTAAAGTTTGGGGCTGCGATGCTTATGTGAAAAAGCTTCAACCTGATAAGCTCGAACCCAAATCGGAGAAATGTGTCTTCATAGGATACCCAAAGGAAACTGTTGGGTACACCTTCTATCACAGATCCGAAGGCAAGACATTCGTTGCTAAGAATGGATCCTTTCTAGAGAAGGAGTTTCTCTCGAAAGAAGTGAGTGGGAGGAAAGTAGAACTTGATGAGGTAACTGTACCTGCTCCCTTATTGGAAAGTAGTTCATCACAGAAACCGGTTCCTGTGACACCTACACCAATTAGTGAGGAAGCTAATGATATTGATCATGAAACTTCAGATCAAGTTACTACTGAACCTCGTAGGTCAACCAGAGTAAGATCCGCACCAGAGTGGTACGGTAATCCTATTCTGGAGGTCATGTTACTTGACCAAGGCGAACCTACGAACTATGAAGAAGCGATGGTGAGCCCAGATTCCGCAAAATGGCTTGAGGCCATGAAATCTGAGATGGGATCCATGTATGAGAACAAAGTGTGGACTTTGGTTGACTTGCCCGATGATCGGCAAGCCATTGAGAATAAATGGATCTTCAAGAAGAAGACTGACGCTGACGGTAATGTTACTGTCTATAAAGCTCGACTTGTTGCGAAAGGTTTTCGACAAGTTCAAGGGATTGACTACGATGAGACTTTCTCACCCGTAGCGATGCTTAAGTCTGTCCGAATCATGTTAGCAATTGCCGCATTTTATGATTATGAAATTTGGCAAATGGATGTCAAAACTGCATTCCTGAATGGATTTCTGGAAGAAGAGTTGTATATGATGCAACCAGAAGGTTTTGTCGATCCAAAGGGAGCTAACAAAGTGTGCAAGCTCCAGCGATCCATTTATGGACTGGTGCAAGCCTCTCGGAGTTGGAATAAACGTTTTGATAGTGTGATCAAAGCATATGGTTTTATACAGACTTTTGGAGAAGCCTGTATTTACAAGAAAGTGAGTGGGAGCTCTGTAGCATTTCTGATATTATATGTGGATGACATATTGCTGATTGGAAATGATATAGAATTTCTGGATAGCATAAAAGGATACTTGAATAAGAGTTTTTCAATGAAAGACCTCGGTGAAGCTGCTTACATATTAGGCATCAAGATCTATAGAGATAGATCAAGACGCTTGATAGGACTTTCACAAAGCACATACCTTGACAAAGTTTTGAAGAAGTTCAAAATGGATCAAGCAAAGAAAGGGTTCTTGCCTGTGTTACAAGGTGTGAAGTTGAGTCAGACTCAATGCCCGACCACTGCAGAAGATAGAGAGAAAATGAAAGATGTTCCCTATGCTTCAGCCATAGGCTCTATCATGTATGCAATGCTGTGTACCAGACCTGATGTGTGTCTTGCTATTAGCCTAGCAGGGAGGTACCAAAGTAATCCAGGAGTGGATCACTGGACAGCGGTCAAGAACATCCTGAAATACCTGAAAAGGACTAAGGATATGTTTCTCGTTTATGGAGGTGACAAAGAGCTAGTCGTAAATGGTTACGTCGATGCAAGCTTTGACACTGATCCGGACGATTCTAAATCGCAAACCGGATACGTGTTTACATTGAACGGTGGAGCTGTCAGTTGGTGCAGTTCTAAACAAAGCGTCGTGGCGGGATCTACGTGTGAAGCGGAGTACATAGCTGCTTCGGAAGCAGCAAATGAAGGAGTCTGGATGAAGGAGTTCATATCCGATCTAGGTGTCATACCTAGTGCATCGGGTCCAATGAAAATCTTTTGTGACAATACTGGTGCAATTGCCTTGGCAAAGGAATCCAGATTTCACAAGAGGACCAAGCACATCAAGAGACGCTTCAATTCCATCCGGGACCAAGTCCAGGTGGGAGACATAGAGATTTGCAAGATACATACGGATCTGAATGTTGCAGACCCGTTGACTAAGCCTCTTCCACGAGCAAAACATGATCAGCACCAAAACTCCATGGGTGTTAGAATCATTACTGTGTAATCTAGATTATTGACTCTAGTGCAAGTGGGAGACTGAAGGAAATATGCCCTAGAGGCAATAATAAAGTTATTATTTATTTCCTCATATCATGATAAATGTTTATTATTCATGCTAGAATTGTATTAACCGGAAACATAATACATGTGTGAATACATAGACAAACATAGTGTCACTAGTATGCCTCTACTTGACTAGCTCGTTAATCGAAGATGGTTGAGTTTCCTAGCCATGGACATGAGTTGTCATTTGATTAACGGGATCACATCATTAGGAGAATGATGTGATTGACTTGACCCATTCCGTTAGCTTAGCACTTGATCGTTTAGTATGTTGCTATTGCTTTCTTCATGACTTATACATGTTCCTATGACTATGAGATTATGCAACTCCCGTTTACCGGAGGAACACTTTGTGTGCTACCAAACGTCACAACGTAACTGGGTGATTATAAAGGTGCTCTACAGGTGTCTCCGAAGGTACTTGTTGAGTTGGCGTATTTCGAGATTAGGATTTGTCACTCCGATTGTCGGAGAGGTATCTCTGGGCCCTCTCGGTAATGCACATCACTATAAGCCTTGCAAGCAATGTGACTAATGAGTTAGTTGCGGGATGATGCATTACGGAACGAGTAAAGAGACTTGCCGGTAACGAGATTGAACTAGGTATTGAGATACCGACGATCGAATCTCGAGCAAGTAACATACCGATGACAAAGGGAACAACGTATGTTGTTATGCGGTTTGACCGATAAAGATCTTCGTAGAATATGTAGGAGCCAATATGAGCATCCAGGTTCCGCTATTGGGTATTGACCGGAGACGTGTCTCGGTCATGTCTACATAGTTCTCGAACCCGTAGGGTCCGCACGCTTAAAGTTTGGTGACGATCGGTATTATGAGTTTTTGTGTTTTGATGTACCGAAGGTAGTTCGGAGTCCCGGATATGATCACGGACATGACGAGGAGTCTCGAAATGGTCGAGACGTAGATATCGATATATTGGACGACTATATTCGGACACCGGAAGTGTTCCGAGTGGTTTCGGAGAAAACCGGAGTGCCAGGGGGTTACCGGAACCCCCCGGGGAGTTAATTGGGCCTCATGGGCCTTAGTGAGAGAAGAGGAGGGGTGGCCAGGGCAGCCGTGCGCCCCCTCCCCCTCTAGTCCGAATTGGACAAGGAGGGGGGCGGCGCCCCCCTTTTTTCTTCTCCTCCTCTCTCCCTTCCTTCCCTCTCCTACTCCAACAAGAAAAATGAGGAGTCCTACTCCCGGTGGGAGTAGGACTCCCCCCTTGGCGCGCCCTCCTCCTGGCCGGTGGCCTCCCCCTTGCTCCTTTATATACGGGGGCAGGGGGGCACCTCTAGACTCACAAGTTGATCTGTTGATCTATTCCAGCCGTGTGCGGTGCCCCCCTCCACCATATTCCACCCCGGTCATATCGTAGCGGTGCTTAGGCGAAGCCCTACGTCGGTAGCAACATCATCACCGTCATCACGCCGTCGTGCTGACGGAACTCTCCCGTGAAGCTCTGCTGGATCGGAGTTCACGGGACGTCATCGAGCTGAACGTGTGCTGAACTCGGAGGTGCCGTACGTTCGGTACTTGGATCGGTCGGATCGTCAAGACGTACGACTACATCAACCGCATTGTGCTAACACTTCCGCTTTCGGTCTACGAGGGTACGTGGACAACACTCTCCCCTCTCGTTGCTATGCATCACCATGATCCTGCGTGTGCGTAGGATTTTTTTTGAAATTACTACGTTCCCCAACAATTTTCCCGTTAAATCGCGTGCGTTATTGAATATATCACACATGTTCTGTGGAAGAAACTGTGTGTCAAAGGCTGTCCATCACACATAGTTTTCATGTGGTAAACGTTTGCGCAAGGTGGTCTAACGCAAATAGTTTTCAAGAGAAAGTCATGTGTGATTGTTCATTGATCCAACACGGTTTATTCCTTGAAACTGTGTGCGTTTCCTGCGGTCATTGCCCATGGTATTTTTTCAACAACCGTTTGCAATAGCAAAACCCAATTAGCAGGCCAATTCGCCACTAGCAGGCTAATTATCCGATTATTCATAATCCATTTATTAATCTAATTGACAGTTCATATTAAGCACACAATATATTTTATTTTCATAATTGAAATACATCAGAGTACAGCATCATATAGCTTCAGCACTCAGCTACCCCATTACACAACTACACCAGGACCATGTTTCACATGCAACATCTATAACCTTTCGAAATTAGCATCATAGACGGTACATAGATAGATGTATCTCATCTAGAAAACTGCTGAAGCAGAAGGCGAATATTGAGCCTTCATTGATGTTGAAGGTCTTTGTAACTTTAGGCCAGTGCCCGTGGACGATTGACCGTCCATCCTTCGTCCTCTTCAGGAAAACTTCAATATTGAACCGTGGGTGTTGTATGAATACCTTCCTCGCCTCCTGACCATACAGGTGGTTTGAGATGTAATCATTAGTGAACTGATTTGGAAAGGCCTGAAAACAAGGATGTGCATAAATATCTTCTTTATATTGGAAATGGGGCAAAGGAATTAAAAAGGCAAGGTATAATAGTTAGTACCATCCTGTAGTGAACTGGTTGTTGGGGAACGTAGCAGAAATTCAAAATTTTCTACGCATCACCAAGATCAATCTATGGAGTACTCTAGCAACGAGGGGAAGGGGAGTGCATCTACATACCCTTGTAGATCGCGATGCGGAAGTGTTGCAAGAACGCGGATGAAGGAGTCGTACTCGTAGCGATTCAGATCGCGGTTGATTCCGATCTAAGCACCGAAGAACGGTGCCTCCGCGTTCAACACACGTGCAGCCCGGTGACGTCTCCCACGCCTTGATCCAGCAAGGAGAGAGGGAGAGGTTGGGGAAGACTCCATCCAGCAGCAGCACGACGGCGTGGTGGTGATGGAGGAGCGTGGCAATCCCGCAGGGCTTCGCCAAGCACCGCTGGAGAGGAGGAGGAGGGAGAGGGGTAGGGCTGCACCGAAAGAGAGACGTTCTCGTGTGTCTTGGGCAGCCCAAACCTCAACTATATATAGGGGAGAGGGGGCTGCGCCCCCTCTAGGGTTCCCACCCCAAGAGGAGGCGGCCAGCCCTAGATCCCATCCAGGGGGGCGGCCAAGGGGAGGAGAGGGGGGGCGCCACTAGGGTGGGCCTTAAGGCCCATCTGGACCTAGGGTTTGCCCCCTCCCACTATCCCATGCGCTTGGGCCTTGGTGGGGGGCGCACCAGCCCACCTGGGGCTGGTCCCCTCCCACACTTGGCCCACGCAGCCTTCTGGGGCTGGTGGCCCCACTTGGTGGACCCGCGGGACCCTCCCGGTGGTCCCGGTAGATTACCGATAATACCCGAAACTTTTCCGGTGACCAAAACAGGACTTCCCATATATAAATCTTTACCTCCGGACCATTCCGAAACTCCTCATGACGTCCGGGATCTCATCCGGGACTCCGAACAACATTCGGTAACCACGTATATCTATTCCCTATAACCCTAGCGTCATCGAACCTTAAGTGTGTAGACCCTACGGGTTCGGGAACCATGCAGACATGACCGAGACGTTCTCCGGTCAATAACCAACAGCGGGGTCTGGATACCCATGTTGGCTCCCACATGTTCCACGATGATCTCATCGGATGAACCACGATGTCGGGGATTCAATCAATCCCGTATACAATTCCCTTTGTCTATCGGTATGTTACTTGCCCGAGATTCGATCGTCGGTATCCCGATACCTTGTTCAATCTCGTTACCGGCAAGTCTCTTTACTCGTTCCGTAACTCACATCATCCCGTGATCAACTCCTTGGTCACATTGTGCACATTATGATGATGTCCTACCGAGTGGGCCCAGAGATACCTCTCCGTTTACACGGAGTGACAAATCCCAGTCTCGATTCGTGCCAACCCAACAGACACTTTCGGAGATACCTGTAGTGCACGTTTATAGCCACCCAGTTATGTTGTGACGTTTGGTTCACCCAAAGCATTCCTACGGTATCCGGGAGTTGCACAATCTCATGGTCTAAGGAAATGATACTTGACATTAGAAAAGCTCTGAGCAAACGAACTACACGATCTTGTGCTAGGCTTAGTATTGGGTCTTGTCCATCACATCATTCTCCTAATGATGTGATCCCGTTATCAACGACATCCAATGTCCATGGTCAGGAAACCGTAACCATCTATTGATCAACGAGCTAGTCAACTAGAGGCTTACTAGGGACATGGTGTTGTCTATGTATCCACGCATGTATCTGAGTTTCCTATCAATACAATTCTAGCGTGGATAATAAACATTTATCATCAACAAGGAAATATAATAATAACCAATTTATTATTGCCTCTAGGGCATATTTCCAACAGTCTCCCACTTGCACTAGAGTCAATAATCTAGTTCACATCACCATGTGATTAACACTCACAGGTCACATCACCATGCGACCAACACCCAAGAGTTTACTAGAGTCAATAATCTAGTTCACATCACCATGTGATTAACACTCACAGGTCACATCACCATGCGACCAACACCCAAGAGTTTACTAGAGTCAACAATCTAGTTCACATCTCTATGTGATTAACACTCAATGAGTTCTGGTTTGATCATGTTATGCTAGTGAGAGAGGTTATTAGTCAACGGGTCTGAACCTTTCAGATCCGTGTGTGCTTTACGAATATCTAGGTCATCTTGTGGATGCTACCACGCGCTATTTGGAGCCATTTCAAATAATTTCTCTACTATACAAATCCGGTTTACTACTCAGAGTCATCCGGATTAGTGTCAAAGTTCGCATCGACGTAACCCTTTACGACGAACTCCTTTTCACCTCCATAATCGAGAAAATTCCTTAGTCCACTAGACACTAAAGACAAGTTCGACCGCTGTCATGTGATCCTTTCCCGGATCACTATTGTACCCCTTGACCAACTCATGGCAAGGCACACTTCATGTGCGGTACACAGCATAGCATACTGTAGAGCCTACGTCTAAAGCATAGGGGACGACCTTCGTCCTTTATCTTTCTTCTGCTGTGGTCAGGTCTTGAGTCTTACTCAATACTCACACCTTGTAACACAGCCAAGAACTCCTTCTTTGCTGATCTATTTTGAACTCTTTCAAAATCATGTCAAGGTGTGTGTTCTTTGAAAGTATCATCAGGCGTCTTGATCTATCTCTATAGATCTTGATGCCCAATATGTAAGCAGCTTTATCCAGGTCTTCCTTTGAAAAAACTCCTTTCAAACAACCCTTTATGCTTTCCAGAAATTCTACATCATTTTGGATCAACAATATGTCATTCACATATACTTATCAGAAATGTTGTAGCGCTCCCACTCACTTTATTGGAAATAAAAGTTTCTCATAAACTTTGTATAAACCCAAAATCTTTGATCATCTCATCAAAGCGTACATTCCAACTCCGAGATGCTTACTCCAGTCCTTAGAAGGATCGCTGGAGCTAGCATACCTTTTAGCATCCTTAGGATCGACAAAACCTTTCTGATTGTATCACATACAACCTTTCCTTACGAAAACTGGTAAGGAAACTTGTTTTGACATCCATCTGCCAGATTTCACAAATCCAGCTAATGCTAACATGATTCCGACGGACTTAAGCATCGCTACGGATGAGAAAATCTCATCGTAGTCAACTCCTTGAACTTGTGCAAATACTCTTTGCCACAAGTCGAGCTTCATAGATGGTAACATTACCGTCCACGTCCGTCTTCTTCTCAAAGATCCATTTATCTCGGATTTCATGGCTTCTAACCATTTGTCGGAACATGGGCCCACCATCGCTTCTCCATAGCTCGTAGGTTCAGTATTGTCCAACAACATGATATCTCAGACAGGATCACGTACCACTCTGAAGTAGCACGCATCCTCGTCGTCCTACGAGGTTTGGTAGTGACTTGATCCGAAGTTTCATGATCACTATCATAAGCTTCCACTTCAATTGGTGTAGGTGCCACAGGAACAACTTCATGTGCCCTGCTACACACTAGTTGAAGTGACGGTTCAATAACCTTATCAGGTCTCCACCATCCTCCCACTCAATTCTTTCGAGAGAAACTTTTCCTCGAGAAAGGACTCGTTTCTAGAAGCAATTACTTTTGCTTCCAGATCTGAAATAGGAGCTATACCCAACTGTTTTGGGTATTCTATGAAGATGCATTTATCCGCTTTGGGTTCGAGCTTATCAGCTTGAAACTTTTTCACATAAGCATCGCAGCCCCAAACTTTTAAGAAACGACAACTTAGGTTTCTCTAAATGGTGTCGTCTCAACGGAATTGCGTGGTGCCCCCTTTTAAAGTGAATGCAGTTGTCTCTAATGCCTAACCCATAAACGATAGTGGTAATTCGATAAGAGACATCATGGTATGCACCATATCCAATAGGGTGCAGCTATGATGTCCGGACACACCATCACACTATGGTGTTCCAGGCGGTATTAATTGTGAAACACTTTCCACAATGTCTTAATTGTGTGCCAAACTCGTAACTCAGATACTCATCTCTATGATCATATCACAGACATTTTATCCTCTTGTCACGACGATCTTCAACTTCACTCTGAAATTACTTGAACCTTTCAATAATTCAGACTTGTGTTTCATCAAGTAAATACACTCAGCATCTACTCAAATCATCTGTGAAGTAAGAACATAACGATATCCACTGCATGCCTCAGCACTCATTGGACTGCATACATCAAAATGTATTACTTCCAATAAGTTGCTCTCTTGTTCCATCTTATTGAAAACGAGGACTTTCAGTCATCTTGCCCATGTGGTATGATTTGCATGTCTCAAGTGATTCAAAATCAAGTGAGTCCAAACGATCCATCTGCATGGAGTTTCTTCATGCATATATACCAATAGACATGGTTCGCATGTCTCAATCTTTTCAAAAACGACTGAGTCCAAAGATCCATCTACATGGAGCTTCTTCATGCGTTCTATACCAATATGACTCAAATTGCAGTGCCATAAGTATGTGGTACTATCATTACTATTTTATATCTTTTGGCACGAACATGTGTATCACTACGATCGAGATTCATTTTAGGTGCAAGACCATTGAAGGTATTATTCAAATAAACAGAGTAACCATTATTCTCCTTAAATGAATAACCGTATTGCGATAAACATAATCCAATCATGCTCAACGCAAACACCAAATCTCGATGGTAGAGGGAGCATGTGATGCTTGATCACATCAACCTTGGAAACACTTCCAACACATATCGTCATCTCACCTTTAGCTAGTGTCCGTTTATTTCGCAGCTTTTATTTTGAGTTACTAACACTTAGCAACCGAACCGGTATCTAATACCCTGGTGCTGCTAGGAGTACTAGTAAAGTACACATTCATATAACGTATATCCAATATACTTCTGTCGACCTTGCCTGCCTTCTCATCTACCAAGTATCTAGGGTAGTTCTGCTTCAGTGACCGTTTCCCTCATTACAGAAGCACTTAGTCTCGGGTTTGGGTTCAACCTTGGGATTCTTCACTAGAGCAGCAAACGATTTGATGTTTCATGAAGTATCCCTTTTACCCTTGCCCTTCTAGAAACTAGTGGTTTTACTAACCATCAACAATTGATGCTCCTTCTTGATTTCTACTTTCGCGGTGTCAAACATCGCGAAAAGCTCAAGGATCATCATAACTATCCCTGATATGTTATAGTTCATCACGAAGCTCTACTAGCTTGGTGGCAGTGACTATGGAGAACCATCACTATCTCATCTGGGAGATTAACTCCCACTCGATTCAAGCGATTGTGGTACTCAGACAATCTGAGCACATGCTCAACGATTGAGCTTTTCTCCCTTAGTTTGCAGGCTTAAGAAACTTGTCAGAGGTCTCATACCTCTTGACGTGGGCACTAGTCTGAAATCCCAATTTCAGTCTTCGGAACATCTCATATGTTCTGCGACGTTTCAAAACCGTCTTTGGTGCCACAATTCTAAACCGTTAGCAATACGCACTGAACTATCACGTAGTCATCAAAACGTGTATGTCAGATGTTTCGCAACATCTACAGACGACGCTGAGGTTCAGCACACCGAGCGGTGCATTAAGGACATAAGCCTTCTGTGCAGTAATGAGGACAATCCTCAGTTTACAGACCCAGTCCGCATAATTGCTACCATCAACTTTCAACTAAATTTTCTCTAGGAACATATCTTAACCAGTAGAACTAAAGCGCAATGACATAATTTGTAAAGATCTTTTTGACTATGTTCATGATAATGAAGTTCATCTGATTATGAACTCCCACTCAGATAGACGTCCCTCTAGTCATCTAAGTGATACATGATCCGAGTCAAACTAGGCCGTGTCCGATCATCACGTGAGACGGACTAGTCATCATCGGTGAACATCTCCATGTTGATCGTATCTACTATACGACTCATGTTCGACCTTTCGGTCTCTTGTGTTCCGAGGCCATGTCTGTACATGCTAGGCTCGTCAAGTCAACCTAAGTGTTTCACATGTGTTCCGAGGCCATGTCTGTACATGCTAGGCTCGTCAACACCCGTTGTATTCGAACGTTAGAATCTATCACACCCGATCATCACGTGGTGCTTCGAAACAACGAACCTTCGCAACGGTGCACAGTTAGGGGGAACACTTCTCTTGAAATTTTTAGTGAGGGATCATCTTATTTATGCTACCGTCGTTCTAAGCAAATAAGATGCATAACATGATAAACATCACATGCAATCAAATAGTGACATGATATGGCCAATATCATTTTGCTCCTTTGATCTCCATCTTCGGGGCACCATGATCATCTTCGTCACCGGCATGACACCATGATCTCCATCATCATGATCTCCATCATTGTGTCTTCGTGAAGTTGTCACGCCAACGATTACTTCTACTTCTATGGCTAACGCGCTTAGCAATAAAGTAAAGTAATTTACATGGCGTTATTCAATGACACGCAGGTCATACAAAAAATAAAGACAACTCCTATGGCTCCTGCCGGTTGACATACTCATCGACATGCAAGTCGTGATTCCTATTACAAGAATATGATCAATCTCATACATCACATATATCATTCATCACATCTTCTGGCCATATCACATCACATAGCACATGCTGCAAAAACAAGTTAGACGTCCTCTAATTGTTGTTGCAAGTTTTTACGTGGCTTGTATAGGTTTCTAGCAAGAACGTTTCTTACCTACGTAAAACCACAACGTGATATGCCAATTTCTATTTACCCTTCATAAGGACCCTTTTCATCGAATCCGTTCTGACTAAAGTGGGAGAGACAGACACCCGCTAGCCACCTTATGCAACTAGTGCATGTCAGTCGGTGGAACCTGTCTCACGTAAGCGTACGTGTAAGGTCGGTCCGGGCCGCTTCATCCCACAATGCCGCCGAAACAAGATAAGACTAGTAACGGCAACTAAATTGACAACATCGACGCCCACAACTACTTTGTGTTATACTCGTGCATAGAAACTACGCATAGACCTAGCTCATGATGCCACTGTTGGGGAACGTAGCAGAAATTCAAAATTTTCTACGCATCACCAAGATCAATCTATGGAGTACTCTAGCAACGAGGGGAAGGGGAGTGCATCTACATACCCTTGTAGACCGCGATGCGAAAGCGTTGCAAGAACGCGGATGAAGGAGTCATACTCGTAGCGATTTAGATCGCGGTTGATTCCTATCTAAGCACCGAAGAACGGTGCCTCCGCGTTCAACACACGTGCAGCCCGGTGACGTCTCCCACGCCTTGATCCAGCAAGGAGAGAGGGAGAGGTTGGCGAAGACTCCATCCAGCAGCAGCACGACGGCGTGGTGGTGATGGAGGAGCGTGGCAATCCCGCAGGCTTCGCCAAGCACCGCTGGAGAGGAGGAGGAGGGAGAGGGGTAGGGCTGCACCGAAAGAGAGACGTTCTCGTGTGTCTTGGGCAGCCCAAACCTCAACTATATATAGGGGGGGGGAGGGGGCTGCGCCCCCTCTAGGGTTCCCACCCCAAGAGGAGACGGCCAGCCCTAGATCCCATCCAAGGGGGGCGGCCAAGGGGAGGAGAGGGGGGGCGCCACTAGGGTGGGCCTTAAGGCCCATCTGGACCTAGGGTTTGCCCCTCCCACTCTCCCATGCGCTTGGGCCTTGGTGGGGGGGCGCACCAGCCCACCTGGGGCTGGTCCCCTCCCACACTTGGCCCACGCAGCCTTCTGGGGCTGGTGGCCCCACTTGGTGGACCCCCGGGACCCTTCCGGTGGTCCCGGTACATTACCGATAACACCCGAAACTTTTCCGGTGACCAAAACAGGACTTCCCATATATAAATCTTTACCTCCGGACCATTCCAGAACTCCTCGTGACGTCCGGGATCTCATCCGGGACTCCGAACAACATTCGGTAACCACGTATATCTATTCCCTATAACCCTAGCGTCATCGAACCTTAAGTGTGTAGACCCTACGGGTTCGGGAACCATGCAGACATGACCGAGACGTTCTCCGGTCAATAACCAACAGCGGGGTCTGGATACCCATGTTGGCTCCCACATGTTCCACGATGATCTCATCGGATGAACCACGATGTCGGGGATTCAATCAATCACGTATACAATTCCCTTTGTCTATCGGTATGTTACTTGCCCGAGATTCGATCGTCGGTATCCCGATACCTTGTTCAATCTCGTTACCGGCAAGTCTCTTTACTCGTTCCGTAACTCACATCATCCCGTGATCAACTCCTTGGTCACATTGTGCACATTATGATGATGTCCTACCGAGTGGGCCCAGAGATACCTCTCCGTTTACACGGAGTGACAAATCCCAGTCTCGATTCGTGCCAACCCAACAGACACTTTCGGAGATACCTGTAGTGCACCTTTATAGCCACCCAGTTACGTTGTGACGTTTGGTGCACCCAAAGCATTCCTATGGTATCCGGGAGTTGCACAATCTCATGGTCTAAGGAAATGATACTTGAAAAGCTTTGAGCAAACGAACTACACGATCTTGTGCTAGGCTTAGTATTGGGTCTTGTCCATCACATCATTCTCCTAATGATGTGATCCCGTTATCAACGACATCCAATGTCCATGGTCAGGAAACCGTAACCATCTATTGATCAACGAGCTAGTCAACTAGAGGCTTACTAGGGACATGGTGTTGTCTATGTATCCACACATGTATCTGAGTTTCCTATCAATACAATTCTAGCGTGGATAATAAACGTTTATCATCAACAAGGAAATATAATAATAACCAATTTATTATTGCCTCTAGGGCATATTTCCAACACTGGTGTCTTCTTCATTGTGCAGACAAAGATCTTGTTGTTTTTGTCGCTAATTTCTTTATCCTAACAATCTTTCTGAGTTTCTTGACTTGACTGATATTCATGGACAACTCATTTCCCCATATGCGAAAAGGGTCGAACAGTGGGTCAAAACCTCTGACAGCAGGACCTACATGTGCAAGACCAAATTGTTAAAAACCTAAATATTAGAATGGTTCCTGCAATTGCACAATAATGTGCTATTAGACAACGGACTATGCACGTGCTAACCTCGATTGTAAACCTCAGTGCTTCCCATTGTTTCCCTGCAACACATATAAGGTAGTTAGGCATCAAGTTAAGTAAGGGTTCGCATGCTATTAGTATAATATGTTGATGAAAAATAATCACATTGCAGATTCATCAGATTAATTCAAGCCACAGGGAAAATCCATTTACCCAAACCAAGCATGATTAAGAACTAGGAAATATAGCACTTGTATATGTTTCTCATGTATTAAGTGCAGCCAAATTCGATTTATTCCTCACATGCACAACAATACAAAATTCTACCCACGACAATTGGACATCGCATTGCAGAATTGAACCAGCAGTTAACTAAACACCACAATAAATGAACCAAACATTAACTGAGCACCACATTGCACAATATAACATTGAACCAAGCAGTTAACTAAACACCAACAACAAATGAACCAAACATTAACTGAGCACCACATTGCACAATATAACATACTCCTAATAGAAGATCAGACAGTTAACCAAACAATTAACTACAGCCAATTGTAGCAATTGTATTTGTTTCTCATGTATTTACTATAGCCAAATTCAATTTATTCCTCACATGGTATACAATAACAGAATGCACCCACAATTTTGTAAAGATAAATTTGATTTATTTCTCACATGGAAGACAATACAAAATTGCAGCCTGAAGAATTGAACATCACATTTGCAGAATTGAACCAAACAGTTAACTGAAGACGACAACTAATTAACAAAACAGTTAATAAGTGAGCACCACACTGCACGACATATAGAACATATACACTAGAGCAACAGATTGCATGGTAAAATTAGATAGCACAATTCACTAGAATTTGTGAAGGAAAGGCAGGAGCAGCACACGCAACGGGTAAACCGACCATGCTTAACCGGCGTAGCTAGCAAATGGCAAGGTGCTCCTTCAAGATCTGGGGGTCGGCACGAATGGCAGCCATCGCGACCTCATCCGCGCGTGCGGCCGCGATTTGCTTCTCCGCTGCCAAATGCTCCTTGAGATCCTGGCTATACTGCGTGCACCATGGCTTAGGCCGGCGCTTATTTGGTGGAGGGGTCGATGATTTGGGTGGAAGGTGTCGCGCTCGCGCCGGCGGTAGGGGCATGTGGGATGTGGAAGGAGGAGGGGGATGGGGGTCGGGTGTGGATTGCCTGCCTGGATAGGTGAGGCCGAGGAGCGTGAAGGAGGGTCGCCGGCGAGGAGGCGGCGGCGCTGCAAGCAAGGAGTGAAGGTTTCAACTTGGAAAGGAAGGCGGAAAGAGGGGAAATGTGGCTTTTGGTAAGGGGGAGGGGGCGGGGAGGTAGATATTTCCGCGGAAGCCAAAAATTTGGAATCGCTTCAGCCAAAAAACTGGCACGCAAAGTGTCATCAGACACGGTCCCTTATTCAGAATAGTGTACGATATGTGAACATCACAAACGATTCAGATAGCTTAAGAGTTTGAACGTCAAAAATTTTGGTTCGAATTTCCCTGGTTACAGTGGTCATCCACGTCATTGCATAATTTGGGTACACAAAGGAGACTAACTTCTTAATCGAGCAAGTTCAGCAATTAAATAGAGCTAGCTGACCTAAACATTACTCTAACAAATTAAAGACCGGCGCTCTCAATTAAACAAAACAAAGAGTACTACTACGGCTAGTGCTCGTCGATCTCCGCCGCCGCCTCCATGTCTAGCTCGCGCCCGACGGTCTCCTGGGGAAGGGGCTCCATGGCATCAATTGCACCATACTCGGCAAGCATCTCGCCATCCGCGTCCGCCATATCTTTGGAAAAGGCCGCCACGAGCTGTGCATGGGCGGACGCCATGTGGGCTCTGGCGGGCTCCGTTGTGGCAAGGTATGCCGCACAGGAACGGACGGCTGCTCGAACTCTCTCGGCGATTGCCAGCTCTTCGGCCGTGGGTTGCCGACCATTGTCAGAGAAGCTTCGTTCGATTTGTGCGGTGACCGCCACGACCTGGGTGTGGACGGCCTCGACATGGTAGTGGGCGGCCCCCAGCAGGGCTAAGGCCGCCGCTGCGGAACAGACAGCTGCTATGCCGCTCTCGCCAGTTGCTATCCCCGAGGCAGATGCTGCCGCCGCCACCTAAAAAGCAACAGTGGTCGTTTGGGCTACCTTGGCTGCCCGAACGCAGACTGCGGTCGCCCTCACGAAGCTTGTTAGCACGCGCCTAGCGGCTGCGGCCGCCCGAAGTTGCCCTTGCGATGTGGGTCCACGTCCCCATCTTTCACCGGCGACGAATGAATAGTGAAATGATATTTGGGGAGTGAGCTAGCTAGTGTGCTTGACACGCCGTCTGTGGACTGTAGCCGACGCACCTTCTCTCGTAAGGCATGGGCATACTATACACCGACGGTACTCCAAGATATTTTGTGTTGCATCTCACATGGTTGGTGATAATAAACTGTGTGCGATCTACTTGATTTTTCGTCTTGATCATTTGAATTACGTAATGGGGTCACAGCCACAAAGGATGGTGTTTGAATTGTTAGAACTTTTATCTGCAGTGAACATGCAACTCTAGGTGTGTCGTCAAAAAAATTGGAATTATTCAGGGTTCGTTTGTACATTTTTATACATTAACTGGGTTTTCCAGGCATTTTATGCGCATAATTCAAATTTGAACTACATGCACATGCTCCAGTGCATATAAATTGGTTGAAAAATCAAATCTTTGTCCTTGGGTGCATGCTTAGGTCCCATGCAAGTAGGAATGAATTTCAAACACCAGGGCACCGTTGATTGCTGGCAAAACATTGCGATGCCTGGTTTTTAAATTCTAGTTAATCCAAAACTCGTCTAAAATTCATGAAACTTGGCATGCTATCATGGAGCGGCATCAACATGCCGTGGTACAAATTTTGTCCCATTTGGGGCAGGTTTGGGTATATGCTTCTCACAAACCGGAGCTTCTCACAACAAGCATGATGGTTCTCGGTAGGGAACGTCCCACCTTTGGGGACGAAACGATATCCATTGCCTCTTATTGCTTTCAATTTTTTTTCTCGTGTCAACATAGATACAGGAGTGTTGTGTAATTTTTTGTGATTTTTCAGGGTTCGTTTGGACATTTTTATGCATTAACTGAGTTTTCAATGCATTTATGTGCATAATTCAAATTTGAACTACATGCACATGCTCCAGTGCATATAAATTGGTTGAAAAATCAAATCTGTGTCCTAGGGTGCATGCTTAGGTCCCATGCAAGAACTGGGAATGAATTTCGAACACCAGGGCACCGTTGATTGCCGGCAAAACATTGAGATGCCTGGTTTTTAAATTCTAGTAAATCCAAAACTCGTCTAAAATTCATGAAACTTGGCATGCTATCATGGAGCGGCATCAACATGCCGTGGTACAAATTTTGTCCCATTTGGGGCAGGTTTGGGTATATGCTTCTCACAAACCGGAGATTCTCACAACAAGCATGATGGTTTTCGGTAGGGAACGTCCCACCTTTGTGGACGAAACGATATCCATTGCCTCTTATTGCTTTCAAATTCTTTTCTCCTCTCAACATAGAACAACAGGAGTGTTGTGTGAATTTTTGTGATTTTTCGGGGTTCGTTTGGACATTTTTATGCATTAACTGAGTTTTCAACGCATTTATGTGCATAATTAAATTTGAACTACATGCACATGCTCCAGTGCATATAAATTGGTTGAAAAATCAAATCTGTGTATTAGGGTGAATGCTTAGGTCCCATGCAAGAAATGAGAATGAATTTCAAACACCAGGGCGGGGAGGGAGTCGTTTGGACATTTTTATGCATTAACTGAGTTTTCAATGCATTTATGTGCATAATTCAAATTTGAACTACATGCACATGCTCCAGTGCATATAAATTGGTTGAAAAATCAAATCTGTGTCCTAGGGTGCATGCTTAGGTCCCATGCAAGAAATGAGAATGAATTTCAAACACCAGGGCACCGTTGATTGTCGGCAAAACATTGAGATGCCTGGTTTTTAAATTCTAGTAAATCCAAAACTCGTCTGAAATTCATGAAACTTGGCATGCTATCATGGAGCGGTACCAACATGCCGTGGTACAAATTTTGTCCCATTTGGGGCAGGTTTGGGTATATGCTTCTCACAAACCGGAGCTTCTCACAACAAGGATGATGGTTTTCGGTAGGGAACATCCCACCTTTGGGGACGAAACGATATCCATTCCCTCTTATTGCTTTCAATTTTTTTTCTCGTGTCAACATAGAACAACTGGATTGTTGTGTGAATTTTTGTGATTTTTCGGGGTTCGTTTGGACATTTTTATGCATTAACTGAGTTTTCAACGCATTTCTGTGCATAATTCAAATTTGAACTACATGCACATGTTCCAGTGCATATAAATTGGTTGAAAAATCAAATCTTTGTCCTTGGGTGCATGCTTAGGTCCCATGCAAGTAGGAATGAATTTCAAACACCAGGGCACCGTTGATTGCCGGCAAAACATTGCGATGCCTGGTTTTTAAATTCTAGTTAATCCAAAACTCGTCTAAAATTCATGAAACTTGGCATGCTATCATGGAGCGGCATCAACATGCCGTGGTACAAATTTTGTCCCATTTGGGGCAGGTTTGGGTATATGCTTCTCACAAACCGGAGCTTCTCGCAACAAGCATGATGGTTTTCGGTAGGGAACGTCCCACCTTTGGGGACGAAACAATATCCGTTGCCTCTTATTGCTTTCAAATTTTTTTCTCGTGTCAACATAGAACAACAGGAGTCTTGTGTGAATTTTTATGGTTTTTCGGGGTTCGTTTGGACATTTTTATGCATTAACTGAGTTTTCAATGCATTTATGTGCATAATTCAAATTTGAACTACATGCACATGCTCCAGTCCATATAAATTGGTTGAAAAATCAAATCTGTGTCCTTGGGTGCATGCTTAGGTCCCATGCAAGAAATGGGCATGAATTTCAAACACCAGGGCACCGTTGATTGCCGGCAAAACATTGAGATGCCTGGTTTTTAAATTCTAGTAAACCCAAAATTCTGTTAACCATTCACGTGACGCCATGTGTCTTGGTTTTAATGGCTGTAGGAGGTGCCGTGCGGACAGCTGCTTGACCTTGACTGAACGGGTTTTCTGCAGCTCCTGATTGCAAACGATTTAGACAGAACACCCGCATGCAAAGTGAGAGCAGCGCAGGATTTGTGCATCCCTTCAACGCAAACGGTTGTTCTGGATGGCCCGTGTGCAACCACATACAAACAATTTGGTAAGATTTGCATCTGTCATATTGGGTATGTTGCCATTTGTCAAACTGGAAAGATTTACATTTGTTGATCTAGTAACATTGCCATTTATCAATCCTTGTAACACTGCGATTTGTCAAAATATGCAGCTAGAAATCATTAGCACTATGTAAATTTTGCAACTAAAATTCAGTAATTAAGCATAGATTTCATTCATAGATTAAGCAGTCGTTCTTAATTTATACAAACAGTTCAACTCGACAGCTAAACCGACCAAACTTCTCCTCAATTGTTGCCAACCACGTACTGAAATAGCTAGTTCAACTATATATACTAGCTAATTTTAAGTACTTTGTACAGTTCGACCACACATCTATAGTCAGATGAACTGAACAAAATAGCCCCTAAATACTACTACTACCATGGAGGTGCTTTGTGCTACTTCCGGCAGCCTCTCCTCTGCCGAGCGCGCTCAGTGAGAGGCAGAGGAGGAGGAGGAGCCGACCGACGAGCCGGAGAAATGCAATACGCACTACAAAAAAAGGACACATCCGTGACATTTTGGGCCGAACGGAAAAAAAATTGTCATACTTATGACACTTCTATGACGATAATTTTGACAAAACCCGATATCATCATAGATGTGGTGGGCTCCTACTTCTATGACAAAAAATCATGACAAAAAATGGGCTTTTCGTCCTGGGCGGGCCGGAGACGCAGCTGCATGACATTCTTTGGGCCGTCCATGACAGAAAAAACCGTGGTAGAAGCAAGGGCGAGGAAAATATCAGGGTGTTCCCGGTTACGGTGGGTGGTCGGGGCCGAGCGATGCGCATTTATCTCGTACACGCACGCGCGTGGGTGTGAGGCGTTGGGCTCTAACTGAACCCGAGCGAGGCGTTGGGCTCTAACTGAACACGAGCGATTGCACTGCAGGCTACGCATTACTGAACCCGAGCAATCGATCGATGGCTGTTAACTGAACCCGATCGAGCGATTCCTTCGCTACTGCTGCTAACTGAAGCCGATCGATGCTACCTCTGGATGAACAGTGAGCGTTGCTGGGGGGTTTGGATGAACAGTTCCCGGTGGGGGTGGATGAACAGGACCCCGTGGTGTTGCCTCTGGATGAACAGGACCCCGATCGATCGAGCCGGTTGGGGCTGGATGAACAAGACCCCATGGAGGGCTGCATGAACAGGACCACCCCGTGGAGGGCTGGATGAACAGTAGACGGTGGAGGGCTGGATGAACAGTAGCCCGTGGAGAGGTGGTTGAACAGGAGCCCGTGGAGAGGGCTGGTTGAATAGTAGCCGGTGAAGTAGCGCGCAGTGGAGGCTGGATGAACAGGAGCCCGTGGATGAACAGTCGTAGGTGGAGGCTGGAGGAGGTCGACGGTGGATAAACAGTAGCCCGAGGAGGCTGGAGGGGGTCGACGGTGGAGATGAACAGTATCCCGTGGAGTCCCGTTTTGCGGTACGCCACACCCCTCCCGATGAACAGGACCCCCGTTTCGACCGTAGCGCTCCAACACAAGTCCGTTT
>NC_057805.1:434032134-434048376 GCF_018294505.1 Triticum aestivum
CGATAAACAGGACCCCCGTTTCGACCGTAGCACTCCAACACAAGTCCGTTTCCTCCGTTTTACGGTACGCCACACCCCTCCCGATGAACAGGACCCCCGTTTCGACCGTAGGAGGTCTGTTTCCTCCGTTTTGCGGTACGCCAGACCCCTCCCGATGAACAGGACCCCGTTTCGAACGTGGTCGGTCGAACACAAGGCCGTTTCCTCCGTTCTGCGGTACGCCAGGCCTCGTTTCCATTGGCTGTTCCGTCCAAGCCCTCCCGATGAACACGACGACGCATTCCGTTCCGACCCAGCCGGTTGGCTCCCCATGAACACGACGATGACGTTGATTCTCTGTTCCGACCCAGCCATGTACACGAGCCCTGGCCGTACGTATGCGCGAGTAGGCATTCGAGACCCTGCCCGTATGTACATACGTGGCCGTATTTTCTTTCTTGCACACTGGCCGCCGTACGTATGTGTACATGCTACGTGCGCGCCTCTACTACGACACGTGCGCGCCTTTACATCGACCAGTATGTACGTACACGTTCGGGACCCGAATGACAATGCTACGTACGCTTCGACCAGGTGGGTCCCGACTGTCAGGTACTTCCTTCCGTGCGAAGATGTAGCTAGTGGGTCCCAGCAGTCAGGGGGGCAAATCGTTTTTTTTTTGCCCGGACGCACTTCCTTGCGTGCGAAGATGTAGCTGGTGGGTCCCAGCAGTCAAGGGGGAAACGTTTTTTTCGCGAAATACGGTGGCCCGTCCGGTGGGTCCCTGCTGTCAGGAGGAGGAATAATTATTTTGCGCGTAATAAGGAGGCACTTCCTTGCGGCCGTCGTGGACCCAGCTGTCAGCCTCTCCATGTACAGTACTCTTCCGATGGAAGTCATTCCTTGACTACGTTGACCACGCCGCGCCGAGAGCACCAGGGCAGTGGACGACGGCGAGGCCTAGGAAGGGGACGACGCGGCAGTGGAAGCCCGCGTGGAGAGAGTACGAGGGTTCACTAGTTCGGCAGCGGTGTGAGGCTGCCGTCGCCGCAGGGCCTAGCCAGCGGTGGGAATATTAGGGGGCGGTGAGGCCTCCACGGCAGCACAGCCGGCCACGGGAGGCAGGAGCATGCGGCACAACCGGCGCTGCTTTGGGCGGCTGGAGCAAGAAGACCAGAGGTTGAAGAAGCACTACGGCCGTTGGATGGACATCGTACGGTCACTGGATCTAGAATCGTTCATATTGACTAAGTTGACAAAGCACTCTGTCCCCGTCAACTTAGAAGGCCCACAAGTCAGCATCCCACCAAGGTGGGTCCCAACTAGCAAGGGGAGTATTCATTTTTTTTGTGCGTAATAAGGAGGCACTTCCGGTGGGTCCGAGCTGACAGCGGGGGGACCGTTTTTTCGCGAAATACGGTGGCCCATCTGGTGGGTCCCAGCAGTCAGGGGGGAAACGTTTTTTTCGCCAAATACGGTGGCCCGTCCGACGGGTCCCTGGTGTCAGGTGGAGGAATAATTATTTTCCGCGTAATAAGGAGGCACTTCCTTGCGGCTGCCATGGACCCAACAGTCAGCCTCTCCACATACAGTACTCTTCCGATGGAAGTCGTTCCTTGACCATGTTGACCATGCCGGGCCGAGAGCACCAGGGCGGTGGACGACGGCGAGGCCTAGGAAGGGGACGACGCGGAGCCGGGGAAGACGCGGCAGTGGATGCCCACGCGGAGAGGAGTACGAGGGTTCACTGGTTCGGCTGCGGTGTGAGGCTGCCGTCGCCGCAGAATAACAGGGGGTGTGGGTGAGTAGAGGGATGCCCTGGCCAGCGGTGGGAGTAGTAGGGGGTGGTGAGGCCTGTGCGGCAGCACAGCCGGCCACGGGAGGCGGGAGCACGCGGTCCCGCCGACGCTGGATTTGGCGGCTGGAGTAAGAAGATCAGAGATTGAAGAAGCACGACGGCCGTTGGATTGACATCCAACGGTTACGTATGCTAGAATCATTTGTTGACGTATATAATAACTGAAAAAATCTTGCATACGCGTCAACTTAATTGGCCCACAAGTCAGACCATTCCTTCTTTTTTTTAAATTTATATATGCCTCATTGCGACTTCTTATGCAATTTATTGCAGTCCGTTTTTTTGGTTGGCCAGGGCCAATTTCGCATATTTCTGTGAGTTCCAATCTATTTTTAATACCGAAATGTCGAGCTAGATTTAAAGTACTTTGAAGATATATTTAAATTAGGTTAATGCCCAGTGAAATAGGAATCTGAAAATGTGAAAAAATTCATAAATTATAAAGTAATTTCCAATTTGTCATCTGTTTTTATATTTACAACCCATTTCATATTACTTTCAAGATTTGCAGGCATCTTGAAAGAGTTGCAGCCCATCAGGGCGTAGAAAAATAAGTAGGCCTGGATTGGGTATTCTTCAGAAAAAATAAACTGGGCTCATTTTCACAAAGAAAAAATAGCTGGGTTGGTCACATGGTGAACATAAAATATAAACCTGGGCTAGACCGGCCACAGCCCAGTTCAAACCCTGCTCCGTCTCAACAATAACAAAAAAATACTGCTCGAGCAGCTACGTCCCAGGTGTCAGCCGATCTTGTGTTGTTCTCTTGTCTATTGACTATATACGCTCACAATGTCGTGGGTCCCAGATGTCAGGAAAACACTAGGAGAAAGCATTTTATTTTTCCATACGCTGACATGGTGGGCCCCTACTGTCATCCTCCCACGTACTTCTGCCGATTCCTGTTGTTTGTTGACCATGTTGACAACGCGAGAGGGCGGCGCCGCGGCGAGTGCACCAAAGCGCGCGGAGGACGACGGCGAGGCCTCGGACGTCGGCGTTAACGATTTAGGACACAGTGGGGCGGCGATGCGTGCGCTGAGGCGCAGCCAGCCGTGGGAGGCGGAAGCAGGCGGCCCCGCCGGCGCTGGTTTGGTTTTGGTGGCTGGAGGAAGACAGGACTGAAGAAACATGACAGGCTGTAAAAGCAGCAGGAGTACTTAACAACCTTAACTGAAACCAGCAGGGGAACTTAACAACCATAGCTGAAAGCAGTATGAGTACTTATACAGGTTCAACCGTACAAAGCACGCCTCGAACAGTGCTACTTAGCCTACAGTTAACCAAGGGTGAGGCCGCCAAGCCCCAGGACAAGGCCCAGGCGCCACCCCGTGCATCCACAACCTTCTGAAAGCGGCTTCATCTCGCAATGTGGTTAATAAACAGGATATTCGCTTTAGAGCCATGGAAAAGCAGGAACATAATCTTCTCTCCTATTCTCCAAGATGGACGGGCCTTCATTATTTGAGACCACCCATGAATAAGTATCTTTTCACCTCCAAGGGGAATGGAGTAGGTCGACATAAACATCATGTTGTGACCAAGCGCAAGTCTAACCCGACCATGGTCAGGCATCTATATAGGAACAATAGAACTGGGCAGTTTCTGTTTCAAGAAGATCACAACTGTAAAACTGTGTATAAGCAATAGTTTATGAACAACATATATAACAGAAAACAGCTCGTACCATAAGTTTCTCGCACAATTGGACCTGTTAAACGAGTGCAGCAGTGGCACACATATCCCACGTGGCCTTCCACCATTGAAACGCCCCACAAGGACCTCAAGACGATCAATAAAGTGTAGGAACTTGTGGATGTCGTCCCAGTCAACTTTAGTGCCATCAGTAACAGCCGAGTTGTTACAGACTAACAAACGAGCAGCCTGCTTAACTCTGAAAAAACCTACACGTGCCACCAATTATAAGAAAATATTAGTTAGAAGTAGCATCTTCGTGAGAGATTCATTGCTACTTCTAAATTTAAATTGTGATTAGTTAGACAGAATAGGTGGATTAAGAAGTAATCGAGGCAACAAGCAAGAACCAGATACAAAACTAACATGGATGAACAATTGGAACGACGTCGGGGTGGAAGATCGCAGTGAAGATGAGACCAGGTTCTGCTATTTCCATCAACATTCGTGCGCCAACTTTCAGTCCGTAACACTTGAGAAAGTTTATCCAAGTTCGGCCATAAAAAAAGCAGCGATCTTCTTGGTTCATGAACCCAACTCGGAACTTATATCCATGGCTTGTCTTCACTGTGACCATTAAACTGGTGTATTCAGTTATGGCAAGGCCGAGCATCTTGAGTACATGTGTTCTGGCAGAGCAAATAATGCACTGCAGGAAAAATAATATGAGAACACAATGTATTCCCTATCCAAATCTAGAAATAACTTCCTCCTTCACGTCAGTGTTGACCATCGTACTGGTAGTACCTTTTATCCAAATATATCAATCCAAATTTCCAAATTAGTCGACAGCATGTTAAAAAAAACCCACCCTCCCGGATAGAAAAGAGGATTCTAGGGACATACTGTGCGCGTTTTAAAATCATGTGTTAGGATGAGAAGGAACAAGTGTGGCGTCTCGCCGAGGGCGCAGAAACCTGTAGGGTCCTCACACTTTGGGCACTGCAAATGAAACACACTAGATTCAGTAGGAAGAAAAATGCATCAACGGCGGCGGCTACCATCCTAGGATTACCCGCGACCAAGGGACTTTGATTTATCGGGGATGGATGAAGAAAACCCTATGAAAACCCTATGCAATCACCGAGAGGGGGTTTTCTCTGAACAAGCAGACGAGGGAGAAGGGGATTCAGGCCCAGTGAAATATTGCCGCTTCGTCCGTCCAGATTACTGCTAAAGCTGGAAAGGGGGGTTGTGATTTGACGGCTCATTGGGCATTACTGCGGCGCTACGACCGGGGTGTGTCTACCATGCAGTTGTGCACTCTAATTTGTGCATATGGCACGTGGACCCCGTTGTCGGATGCCCCACATATCAGCGAAAGGAAGTAGAAAGACAGGAGTAACTAGTTACACATAAATATATTTTTGATAGAGAGATACTCCCTCTGTAAAGAAATATACAAATCTTTTATATCACAACTTTATACATAAGAAAAATCAAGGGGAATATATATAACATATATAATTATAAAAAACAGAGTTGTTTTCAACACAGTATAGACGAGTTGGTGATGATGGTGTGCCTGCCATCCTGCAATATAGGCCGTCCGATTTATATCTGACGGATAGGAAGGAAACTATGGCAATTATGCAAAAAGGTACCCACACACCTCTCCACATTTGCAAATAAGGCCTTCCCTCGTTCATCCTTTTCTCTCACAAGATAAAATACTCATACAAATGCATCTTGATGTTACGTGCAACGCACGGGCATTATGGGGGTTCAGCTGAGAATATAATACTCAGGCATGCTCACGGTTCTGGACTTTGGGCCGCAGGCCCATCCTGCATGTTTGGGGCCCATGTGTTCTACCTCAGCGCTTTTCATATTGCAAGCGATCGGTACGGCACTGGTTTTAGATGCTGTTGCAAGGCGAATACACAAAATTGAATAAAGCACGGCAGTTGTTGGAATGAAATCGAACGACAGTTCCTAACCAGCAATGAGAGTTGCAATTCTATCAACGATATACCATGTGATAAATAATACTGTTGTATTACTTATACACACAGGACACTTGTTTCACCATGCCAGATTATTATATCAAAATCTCTCGGAGGATAGATCAGTTCGGCAGTTGCGTGCTACTACTGAAGAATTTCAAAGTTGATTTGGAGCAGCTCTCCTTGCCGAGAAAGTTCGATTTTGAGATCATCCCCTACCGCAAGATATGATTTAGATTTGAACCTTGACCATTCTTTAGCATCAATCATCATGCGACCATCCTTTATACTTACGGTATATTGAGCAGGTTCATTCACACCAAGGCTGCGCATGGTAAGAGAAACTTGGCCGCTCTCGCCCGGATTGTTGAACGACTCCCTCGTTGCTCTAGGAATTCTCTGTTTGCTAACAAGAATACATACCCAAACAGTTAGATCAACACAGTGAATCATGCGAAACAACATGGAAACAAAAAAGAACGAAACACTTGGGCGGCCAATGCTTACCAAGAAGGTGAACATGTCGGTTTTTGTAAGGACTTTGGTATATGAAGTGTGAACTGCAGCCCAGTCTGTTGCCGGTGCTCGTTCGGCTGCCGCTGCATGGGCCAGAGCAGATACAAGTGCAAGTGTTGGTGCAGGTGCTGAAGCCGTTGCTGCCGGAGATGGTGCTCCTTGTAGAGCTGGTGCCGGTGTCGATGCCCGATCCTCCGGTAGATCAGCCAGATCCGTTGATGCGCTCAGTGCCCAATCCTCGACTGGATCAGACTGAGCTGCTGCCGCTGTCAGTGCTAGAGCAACTGCCGGTGCTTGATCCGTTGCTGAAGGTGGTACCGATGTGCGAGACAGCGGCGATCATGTCTGGTCTGCTATGATCAGCTTTCTAACTTGACTAGGCTTCATGACCGTGATCCAGTTTTTTTCTTCATTTCTTTTAAACGCGAGAAGGACTAATTGTGGCATTTTTGTTAAACCAAACTGCAGTTCATCATAGGGATTCAGCTTGTACTCAGACAACAGACTGATCCATTTTTTCCAGTAACATAAGTGATGTACATTGCCTTCATTACTGACACGACATAAGAAGTGAAACCTGCAAAAATAGCCATCGTAGAGCAAACCAAACGGTTTATTCTGTGATGAATGTCACATGGCAAAACCTGCATCGTAAAATTGCATGAAAAGAAAGAAAACATGACATTAAATCAATAAGATTTAGACAGTAAATCAATAAGATTTACTTGATGTGACACGAGTGAATCCTTACCAGGAAATCACTATGTTGAAGTACTAAACAGAAGATTGATCGTCCAACTACGGGTGGCATGCAGGGGCCCCGCCTACTCCCACAAGCAGGACAGTCCAAAGGTCGTGACAAATCGTATGGACTGAACATCCATGGGACTGGAAATCCTGGTGGGTGCGATAAACCCTGCAATGCATACAGATATTGGAGTGTAACCATAATTGATAAACCATCCTCACAAAAAAGATGATCTGGATACTTCAAAATATACAGACTGAATTGAGTGGACAGACATTAACATAGACCGTTATCAGGACTGACCACGCACCAAAAGCGGCAGTACTAATAAACAATACAGGGTTCACAAACACAAATCAAGTACTGAACAATAGTACTTACTACAGACAAGCAAAGTTGCACTAATTAAACTCTGCAGACTATTTCTTGCCACCGACCTACAGGATGAACCCCGCATAACTGACTAGGCCATGGACTTCGTGAGAGATGTCTACATGCACCATCACCATCTCGTCAACCTTGGAGAACCTAATAGAGTGGTCTTTCCACTCATAAACATGATGATGAAGACCGGCCGCATCAGATTTGTTGGGAAGCTTTACAAGAATCACACCCTTCGTAATCGAAGGCACAACCAGGAAATTATTGTGGTCAAGTACAGCCTCGAGAACACGCCTGACAACAATGCTACAGGAAAACACTAGTTCAGGACACGTGGCGACAAGGACACAGCAGTTGGATAGTTTAGCAGTAGAACTCATCCTCAGGTCTTCTAGTTCACACGGCATGACTTTGAGAACTTCATCTCCACCGCGGACCTGGTTCTAATTCAAACAGAAACCATATTTTATTACTACCTCCGTTCAGAAATATAAGATGATTTTAGATATTATACTCCATATATGACTACATATACACACAGAAATGAGTGAACAAAGACACTAGAACATGTCTTCAAAGGCATGATAGCAGAGGGATTACTTGCAATATCCATAGCACAAGTTACTGAGGCAAAAATACCCTCTTCAAAGGTAGCATTGATGTTCATAAAGTACTCCCTCCGTCCCAAAATTCTTGTCTTAGATTTGTCTAGATACGGATGTATCAAGTCACATTTTAGTATTAGATACATCCGTATCTAGACAAATCTAAGACAAGAAATTTGGGACAGAGGGAGTAGTTGAAAGTAATCTATAAGAAATCAGTGTCAACCTCTCGCATGTTTTGGTCAAAAGAGGAATTTAGAACCGTCATTTGGCACACAAAAATCACATGCAAGACCACCCAGAAAAGTGTACTACTAGTACTAGTACTGCGTGTTAGATGAAAAAACACGATCAAGATCGAGAAAAAGTCGTCAAGAAGAGATATTACCTGGACTTGCTTAATGAGGTATCCCGGAGAGGGGGGCTTGGACAGGGCGATGGCTTTGAGCTTGTCTGCGGTAGTCTCGGCGGGGTGCTTGCGCTTCTTCGTACCATGAGCCTCGACGGTTCTGGCCAGAGCCATAGACATCACTTTGGCCGGTGCTCCAGCGTCCATCAAGAAACTGTCAAATAGAAATAAAAGAAAAGAAACCATAATCACAAACCCAAAAGAAGAACAAAGAGGGAGTTATAGGATCAGTCTCGGGGTTGCAAGACCGGGCCTTGGCCAGAATCAACACCATTGATGCGCTCACCTTTCCTTCTTTGGGAGAGAAGAACAATGGCAGAAGAAGGTTGGGGTTTTCTTGAAGAAATGAGGAACAAGATGAGGGAGAAGCGAGTTGGGTAGAGAGGAAGCTGAGAGAGAAGAGTGAAATGATGGTTGCTTCGTCCGTCCAACTTACTGTTGGAAAGGAGGGGTTTTGTGATTTGACGGCTCATTGGGCATTACTGCGGCGCTTTGATCGGGGTAGTCTACCGTCACTCTACTACGGAGTAATTTAGTGCATGGCTGGTGGACCCCGATGCTGGCTGTCCCACACGTCGGCGAAAGTGAGTAATTTAGTGCATGGCTGGGGGAGGATCCGCACGGTAGAGCGTGTCCATTGTTTTTCTGAAGAAAAAAATGATTACAGCAAGCGTTTCCACTCTTACGACGGAGGAGTGCGAAACACGGCAGCCACTTGAACATACACAGTGCTCCTACTACTAGGCATGTGCAGTGGTTCATACGTCAGTACTACATAATCTTGTTGCTAGTGTAGTAAGATATGACGACAACAAATGATGTTGTGCGCATGTCAACTATATGAACAGTAATGTAGTAACATAGTACCGCTTTTTCGACTGTCCGGACAAGAATGAACCGTGAGATCAATGTTAACAAAACTAGGTCTACAGCGCACGGAGAGTACGGTGCTACAGTGCTCCACGAAACATGAACCATATGAAGCACGAATAGTGTTAGGCAGGGTGTATGAAGGGTGCACAGGATGGGAGCAAAAGTTCCCTTCTCGACCCACTTTTGGGTGTTTGGCAGAATGCATGAAGGGTGCATGAGTCCACACTAGTAGGTTAACACAAATACACGAAGAGGAAACAACTATATTGAGATGAGAATGCAACCAAACACACCCACACGCTTTGTGCTACAGTGACTGATTTGCATCGTCTGAGTTTGATCCAACGGTCATGTTGCGCCGAGACATGGACATGCCCATGCAGAGGGCGCCTAAACACCATCGAAGTCCCTCGCTTCTCGAGGCACACGACGTTGGTGATGCAGGGGCAAAACAGCTGAAAGGCAATGCAATCTACGGGAAGGCGGAGGGAGCCAGCCGAGGAGCGGGGAATCTTTTGGTTTTCACCATGGTAAAAGACCAATCGACGACTTCTCACATCAAGGAGCAGTGGGTTTTACAGGCGGAGTCATCGTGACTAATTTCTGCCGCGCCTGCTCCCGTCAATCAAAAAATTAAAAATCCTGCCGCGCTTGCTCCCGTCAATCAAAACATTAAAAATCCTGCCGCACCCAAACACCAGAGCAACGCCGCGGTGGATATTTAAATTTACCTGCCGACAAGTAGATAAAAAAAGGGGTGAAAAAACAAATGTGGCGGCGGCCTAGCTAATCGGTCGAACTAGCCCAACTAGCTAGCCATCGTGCTTCACTGATGTACTCGGCGGGAAAGGTGGTCTTTCATGATTTGACGACTCATTTACTTGCTTCAGAGAAAACGCGTGGTAGGGCGTCCCACGTCAGGAAGAATATATGCGTGCACCACCCGGGAGGACCCCGAAACCGTGCGGTAGGGTGTGCCATGTCTCAGCACGGAGGAAAAATGTGCGTGTAAAAATATACTGTATCAGACGTAGTACCTATGGTTCGACCTCGGGACCCAGCCAGTCGGTCAAAAACACCCCACTAGCCACACAACTTCATCATGCTAACGTGGCACGGAGGATAGGTGTTGTTAGCTCCGTCTCGACCAGCCACAACGTCTCTTGTTCTAGGCGATTCTTCTATTTTCCAAGCTTTTTTTAGTTGTAATAACACCACGGCAAGCTAGCGCCGCTCTTCGTGTGTGCCCGTGCAAAAGTTAGACGATGGAGAGAAGAGAGAGATCGCAGACCTGGGACCCACCAGTAAGTGAGTGAACGGTCATGCACGTGTTGACGAGGCACTCCCTCTACTCTACTCAACGTAATACTGTGTAAAATCAAGTTATGGGACAAAGCCAACAATCGTTGTTGTTTCAGGCTATTGACTTACGCTTTGTAGTCCAAGTTGCCAGTTCGAATCTCGTCTTTCAGATTTGTTAGTTTTAGGTCCAAATTTGATTAATGACAAGTGGGACCCCCGTGTGTTGTTCCGATATTTCAGTGTAGGATGGTTTTTTTGAACAAACACTTTGCGCGGTTAGACAAGTAACGGCACGAGTTACACGTATTTTGCAAGTTTACGAACAAAAATGACAGCGGCATAGAATATCACATCCACCCCGCATCTTAGATGCTATGGTGATACGAGTTTTTACACCGTTGGAAGTGAGATCCAATGGCTTGGGAGTAGTCTATGTAATTATGCGCAATTTCCAAACTCTCCAAAGTTTTTTTTTGCAAATAAAACATTCAGGCCTCGTGTGTGCCGCTGCATCTTGGATCCAACGGCTCCCCGTTGCTCATATTAGGTGCTCCCCGTAGCTTAATTACCCGCTACGGTGATATGAGCATCTAGGTCATATGATCAGTGATCAGATGGCACATGCGTAGTACTTGTACTTTCTGCGCAATTCCCAAACTCTCTCAGCCGTATATTGCAAAAACATTCAAACCTCCTATTGTGGGCCGTTAGATCTCCATGAACTCGTATCACCATAGAATCTACGGTGCGGGAGCACCTCATCTTCTCCCGTGCGAGAAAACATAAGGTGCTCTCGCAGCTTGGATGCTACGGTGATACGAGCTTCGAGGTTGTTTGATCTGAGATCCGATGGCATCTGAGCAGTCTTTGTGCTTGTAAGCAGTGGCTGAACTCTTTGGGGGCCTTTCTGCAAAAAAACATTCGAACCACCGAGGAGGTGTTGGGTCACAAATCCAACGGTTCCGAAGAGCTTGTATCACCAAAGCATCTAAGGTGTGGTAGCACACGATATTCTTACATACAGGAGAATATGATGTCCTCCTTCATCTTAGATGCTACGGTGATACGAGCTTCGAGGTCATTGGATATGGGATCCAAGGGCATCTGAGTAGTTTTTGTACAAATTGTGTGCAATTCTCAAACTCATCAAGGTTCCTGTAAAAATATTAAGACATCATGTGAGCTGCTATATCTCAGATCTACAAGCTCCAAGCAACTCGTATCGGCATATAGCATTTAAGGTATGGGGGCACATGATATTCTCCCGGGGAGGAGGGGTGGGGGTGCACAACCAATCGGTGGTTGGGAGGGTGGGGACAAATATAATCTAAACAACCCTAAACAGACCTTCACAATTTTATCTAAGGTCGAGGGGTTGACCCCCGACAATCATAGCTCTGCCTAATTAAACACAACATTTGCATGTACTGTAGTACTAGACTTAATATTCATGTTTCAGTTTCATGTTCACTTTAAATATTGAATTGAGGACCATGCATGTCTTACATTTTACTCCCTTCGTTCCTAAATATTAGTCTTTTTAGATATTTCAAATGGACTGGCACATACGGATGTATATAGACATATTTTAGAGTGTAGATTCATTCATTTTGCTCCGTATGTAGTCACTTGTTGAAATCTCTAAAAGACTAATATTTAGGAACAGAAGGAGTACTTTTGAATTCGTGTCATACATGCATGGTTTGGAAAAATAGACACACTATACTTATTGGATTGTTGTTGTGTTCGTGTGTGGGTGTCTCTCTTTCTGTGTGTGTGTGTGTGTGTGGTCATATGCTTGATACATACAAAGTTTTCTCACCTCCATATTGTTCATCTTTTAAATTTGAATTTGCATTGAAAAACTTACTAGGGATACCATGAAATGTGAAATCCACGTTGAGATCACTATATCACAAACTCACTCTAATTCAACAACTCGTCATAAATCAATTACCACGTTGAGATTGGTATTTGCAAGGAAAATACGGGCATTGTAATACACATAGATTCGTTCGGCAATTTAAAAGGTTCCTTTCGTATTCTCGAATGGTAGGACCCAACGGCGTACCAGCCAGACCTTGGCTCGTGTTGATCCTAAAAAAATAAAAATAGAAAAACTAGGCTCGTGTCCTTCTGGTGGCGTGCGTGGTACGCACATTAGGCAACCCCAACCAGTCGAGCCTCCGCGTTTCGAGTCGAAATATCTGGCGGCCAGAATTCCAGCCCTAGGAAATTCTCCTCATGTCCCCGGTCCATAATGACTATCGATGAACAACGGAGGGATGCTTTAGTAACTAGACAACGTTACCTACCATGCCGAGCACGATTCAATTCCCTCGGTCGCCGCTCACCAAGGTCACCCGTCAACTGCATTGCCTAGTACTACTACTACTACTACTACTACTACTACTACTACTACTACTACAGGATGAGCACAGAATTGAGCCCGTTTGTTCGTGCCTAGTACTTGAGTTAATATATCACGCAATGCACTGGTACGGAGAGATTATCCTTTTACTCTGCATATATAACTTGTCTGAAGTCTAACTAAGCAAAATGTTTGACCAAATCCTTTCTTAAGAAATACAACAAGACAGATGTATGGCTTGAAAATTTATTGCATGATGCAGGTTATGATATTGTTTCGAATCCTGGATCTTAAATTTCAGAAAACCCAAAAGTGACCATAAATCCTTAAAACTGAGCATGGTCACGTGATATGGCACAAATATTACTTCGTAAATTTTTTCTTCAATTTGAGACAAGTTGCACAAATGAAGAGCCAAGGTATTTTGGAACAAAGACTTGTCACGTTAAGGCTAATGCTTTCACTATTGAAACCATGGGCGTTTACGTGCCGCCACGAGTCCCGCTTCTCATTGGCAGGTGCCATCCGAGCAAGCGTGTGAGTCGACGGGAGGCGTGCGAGCAGACCGCTGCGCCGGCTGACAGGGAGGCGTGCGAGCATACCGCTGTGCAGGCTCACCGGGAGGCGAGCCCTTTGACCAGGCTCCGCTGCCCACCTTCGTCCCAACTGCTCCCACTTTTAATGTCACCGGCGCCGCAGTTTAAAATCAACCCCGCACTACCCGGTATCGCTACAATCTTCTCTCTTCCTCTCCGATTCTCCTGTCGTCTACCTCCAACCAGCCTGACCTAAACGTACGCCATGCCGCATCACGATGGTCTGCCCTTAGTCTTCCAGTTTCTTGAGGAAGACACCCAGCCGGAGTCTCAAGAACATAAGGCGCTTTGGGACGAGCTTGAACTAGCCTTGCGGGAAGACGCCGCGCCTGTCCTCGCTCCCGTTCTGGCTCCCGACGCCCCGACTGCGCCAGTGCCCATCCTTGTGGCATTGATGGGCTGGGAGCCGCACATTGTCGCCGAGCTTCATGCCACGGGGTTCCACGAGGTCCCCGCCGACTTTCACGCGCCCGTGCACCTGCCAGCGCATGTGCCTGCGCGTGCACTGACGCGCATGCCCGTGCCGGTGCCCCTACACCTGCCAGCGCATGCGCCTGCGCGTGCACTGACGTGCGCGCCCGTGCCGGTGCTCGTGCACACGAACGTTTCCGCCGCGCCGTTGACAGCGCCTGTCCCCGCGCGGGTGCCAGTGCCCCCCTCAGCGGCATGGATGGCCGTCGTCGACCGCTTCCTTGCACCAATGCCAGTCGCCTCCTCCCGCCAGTTGACTCGCTCCGAAGTCCAGAACATTTTGGCCTCCCTTGAAGCTAGGCCAACGTCCAGGAGTACGCCAACAACGGCGCAAGGCGCCGCCGTCGCCGTTGGTCAGTGGCCCAACGACACACAGAGCACGGCAGAGGAGCCGCTTCCCACCGCAAGACACCCCCGCCGCCGCCGCGTAATCTAAATTTGCCATGAAAAACGTTCGGATTGCCATGCTTAAAATCCGAACGTTTATCATTTCCGTTTATTTTAGATCGATCATTGTATAATTTAAAGTCGGAGTCAGACTAAACGAAATCTATGGTTTGATCGATTGAATGTTCTGCTAGAGCCGTATCAAATTAAATATAAAACGTCATCAAGCCACATGTATTCCTTGTCATCCAACGACCTAGACTGCTTCAATGTCGAGCGCTCAACACGTTTAGCGTGCAGTTAATTTCATGACAAAAATAATGCTAATCACATAATAACACGCAAATAATATCCTACTTAATATCCGCATGCACTTAATATACTTCCAAATTAACGTGCATTGCACGTACACACTGACTAGTGCTGCTAGCACGTGAAACTGGTGCCGTAACTTGTGAACGCGTCCAGATCTGGTCAACGGCAACATTGCCCACGAGTTCTTCGTGTTTGCTTGTGTGTCTAAACGCATAAGGGGAGGAGAGAGAGAGAGAGCACACATGAAACCCACCAGTAAGTGAAGGCGAATAGTACTAAAAAATATTACATGTTATCCATTAAATAGGTTGTGGTAATATAAAAACATTATGTAAACAAAGGGAGGTACAACAAACATTGCTGTTCTACGTATGTTGCCTATTGACGTGCGGCTTGAAGGCCATGGTCGCATGTTCGATCCTCGTCCTTTATTTTTTTAATTTGTATATGGGTCCAAATTTGTTTCATGACATGTGGGCCCCTCGGTGTGTAGTTTGTAGCACTTTAATTTGTGGGTCAAAATTTGTTCCACTCCAAGTGGAGTACCGGTGTCTAGTTTTGTGGCTTATTTATAATAATTAAAGAGAACAACAGAGTTTTTTGCAATAATACCATGGTGCGACGTTGAAGGCGAGAAAGGACGTGCGAGAGAGCGATGACCGAGCCAGAGGGAAATCAACTAGGGGAGTTGCGGGGGTTGCAACGGTGTTTGGAGTAGTTATGGGCCGAATGCTACGAAAATATAATCTAAACCTACCGGAATAAATTCCTACACAAATTAATCCAAGGTTGGAGTGCCCCTCGCAATGTAAATAGCTCTAGCTTTGCGAGGGATGGAGATGTAGCTTCAATGTGTGGAAGATACGGCGTGAGAAAGCGAGGTCAATCGAGAGACATATAGATAGAGAGACAAAGTGAGTGTGGTCCGACATTCATTGAACATATATATATGCTCTAGAGAGATATTGTCCGATTGAGCTTTTGGCAAGGGTGAGGGCTGTAAGATAGAGCTTGAGAGATGATCCAGTCACAGACGTGTAGATATATTTTGTGCGTGGGAGGAAGCAAGGTCAATCGATCACATAGGGTCGTCGTGCGATCGAAAGAGTGAGACGGGTTGGAGAGAGTGACCTAGATAGACAATGTGCGTGAGAGAGTATACAATGTGAATAGGTCGAATTGGGCTCAAACATGGTGATAGTTTTTGTCCGAGAAAGAGCGAGGTCAATCGAGACATACAAATAGAGAGAGAGGGGGGGGAGAGAGAGAGATTGAGAGAGCATGGCCCGCCATGAGGTCGAAAGAGTGGGGGCGGCTTGGATGGACTGACCTAGATAGACAATCTGCATGAGAGAGTATAGAGTGTGTCGATCGATGCCCGAACAGGGAGATATATCATTTGTGTGTGAAAGAAAACGAGGTTAAACGAGACTCAGATAAAGAGAGCGAGATTGAGCGAGTGTGGCCCGCCGTGCGGAAGAAAGAGTGAGACAGTCTCGAGGGAGTGACCTAGATAGACAACGTGCGTGCGTGCGCACGAGAGGTTGGGGGCTAGATAGGCAATGCATGTATTTAGCATAAGAGGGTGAGAGGGAGAGGGAGAGAGAGAGAGAGAGAGAGAGCTCGGCATGGGGTGCAATGGCAGGTGTGTGAGGTAAATACATTTGGTAACAGAGTGGAAAAAGGGGGTTGTGTAGTTGAGAGAGTTAGAGATCGAAACATGGAGAGAAAGAATGAATGTGTGTTGGAAACCGATAGCTTCCTAAGGTGGTTAGGAGTGGAAGATTGAC
>NC_057805.1:434048389-434049023 GCF_018294505.1 Triticum aestivum
CTAAAAAAACATTTGAATGTAGATAGTAAGAGACTTAATATCGATGTTTCAATTCGGTGTACATTGCAAGATTTGAACTGAGGACCATGCATATGGGTAATTATTTCGAATTCGTGCCATACTAGGTTTCGAAAAGTTGACATTGACTCGATTTGTTGTGCTATTTTGTAGGTCATATGTTTGAATCCATCCAAAAGTTTTCTCACTACCATGGTGTTCATCATATACATATGAATTTGTATTAAAAAGTAGCATGGATACAGTGAAATGCGAAATCCACGTTAGAATTGGAGATCGCTATGTGACACACACTCTAATTCAAATAACTAATTATGTGACACACACTCTAATCCACGTTAGCGTGGATACCGTTTCGAATTTTTTTTTCAAATAACTCCTCATTAATTAATTTATAGTATCTCGTTTCGGATGACTAATTATTGCAAGGAAAACACGGGAATGGTAATACATACAGATTCGTTTGCAAATGAAAGAAGATTCGTTTGCATTCTCAAATGTAGGTGCACCAGGCAGACCAGGGTCGTGTCGTGGTGGTCGCGTGTGTCGGTCGAACGCTTAGCACCCAGCCACCCACCCCCCTCCCTCCCTCCCCCCTCCCCCCAAAAAAGAACGA
>NC_057805.1:434049179-434090441 GCF_018294505.1 Triticum aestivum
GCGCTTCCACGTTTCGGATTGAAATATCTGGCGGCCCCAATTCCAGCCCTGCAAATCTCCCTTCTCCACCGTCCCCTTCCGCGCCCAGATTGCTCAAATCCCTAATTCGCCGCCAACCCAAGCAAAGTTCGAATCGCCCCTCGTCTCGTCTCTTTCCCCACCTCTGTGCCAGACGACGACGAGGAAGATGACGGTCGCGCTTCACCACCGCACCGAAGCTACCTCATCTACGCCCTTGTCCACCGCACCGGGTGGTCCACCGACAACGTCGGCCGCCGCAACCGACGTGCCTCACAGACACCGACTTCCACCGCATCACGTGCGCTTCACCGACGCCGTCTCCCAGCTCACCGGGGCTACTTCACCGAGCACATCGTCGCGCCTCCGCCTCCCGAGGCCGCTGGGGCTTCACGAACGGTCTCGTCCACCGCATCATAGCGCTCCGCTGCCACTCAAGATCTGCATCCGTGCGCGGCCAGCCAACGCCAGCGGATCACCCTCAACGGCTCTGAAGTGACCCGCACTCTAGCTAGGCGAGCATGCCCAAACGCCGGCCCGAACTAGGTATCCACACATCACTCCCTTGTGCACTGTTCCGACGATGTTTGGATATCCTTTCACTGCTCTCTTAGCTTACACGCCTATCCAACTCTGACTTTAACTCTTATTTCTTCTGGAGATATCATCTGAAACAAGCAAATCCATTTTTTAGCGAAGCATGACGGCGCTATGGGATCTGGTACACATCCTGCACACCCATATAACCTTGTAAGTATTTGTCCTCCGATACAACAGCAAGGTCGATTCCTCTTATTTGATCAACCATTCGCCGTGTCAAAAATGCAGAGGGGGATGCAAGGAGCACAAGGCCTGCACATCCAAGCAAGTGGTAACATGGACTTGTACATGGAACATCCCAAGCGCAAGCAGAGCTGCAGTGAGCCTGTACAACGAGCTAGCGTAAGTCCCTGCATTTCATTTAATTCGTACTGGCATTCGTGTACGATTTGTGTGCGGTGGCGGATCCACGAAATCAAGTTACCAGGGGCGAACATTTAACTTAAAAATACGAAGGCACTTGCACTCCAGAAATCAACATAACTTGAGAAATGTGAAGCTACATGCACTTTGAAAACCAGCTAATGATCCAAAGTAGTTCAGATTATAAACACTAAATGATGCAAGCACCAAAGAACACAAAATGCAACATGGTGTACAAGGACTACAAACATGGTCTGTACCTGCTTGAATTATTCGTTCTCTGGTTGAAAATATCAAAGTGTAATTGCACCTATAACCAGTGCGCAAACTGCATATCAATATATCTATCCTGCACAAGTATGCTAATAGTTTCAAACAACAGATTAGAAAAGTATTTATGCTACGTTGTCATGATATGGGGACTTTCTGGTAGATGGCCTCGACGTTTCCTCAAGCCATGAAAATGCACTATAATTTGCTTGTCATCAATGCCTGCAAATCTCTATGTCTCTCTCAACATAGAAGATCATCATTAGACACTAAATCCTTCAATGGGAGCTTGCAAAATGCTTGCATTAGATCCCTCATTAGACACTATATGTTCATCACCAGGAGCATGTAAAATGTTTGCATCAAATCCTTCATTAGCAGTCTGTTCATTAGACACTTCAGGCTCAAGAACAACATGAGCTTGGATGTTTGCACCGGAAACTTGATTAGATACATCAGATTCAGTCAGTTCAGTATTGATTGGGGGAGTTATAAAATAAGTAGAAATTGGTTTCATTTTCTCATAGATTCCCTACATACAAGCAGTTTTACAACACTGTCAGGTTTAACTATTGGCCAGAAATTGAAGAGTTGAATTAGATATAATCGGGGATGTGATGTACCTGCTCGTTGCGCATGCTACTCTTGCAAGCTGCGACTATCCGTTTGCGCAAGCTCGATGCCATGCCCGTGCTGCCGCCGCTGCCTCCCACGCAGGCTACACCCAGGGTTGGACCTACATCTTCTTGTCCTTCCATTCGCTTGAAGCCCGGCGATCGCCCTCCAACGAGGGCGCGAGGGAGTGCTGTGTCGGTCTGTCCAGCGGCGGCTAGGTTAGGAGCGAACCAGACTGGAGGCTGGAGCGGATGAATTGGGATTTTTCCTGCTGTTGATCGATATGGGAGGCGCTCGTTTGGGCCGCGAGCCTGCTATAGGGCCTGCCTTGCACTTATGTTATTGCCCATCCAAATCAAAACATTTTTCTTCATTTTTTACATTGCCTGCTCATGCGTTGGGACGAACAAAACTAGCCTGGGCCAACCTGGACGACTCAAACTAGGTGCACACTTTCCAGCCACCCGAGGCGGCCGCCCATACCAGCCCCTATGGTGGCGTCGCCCCTTTTTGCGTGTATGATTGGGGTAGTGAAAAATATTCCAGTGGCACTTTTGATTTACCCACAGAATGGTTGAATTACTTGTTTCTATGAACTGAGTTCGCCAATAATGTGAAGGATGCCAGTCTTTTCATCCTATTGTAGATTGCTTAGATCTCGATATGCCAAAAGTAATCACATAAAATATATAGTAAAAGCCAGTGTGATGTGTGTGGCTACAACTAGTCTGACTACACGTCCTCATATAACATATCAAGGACGCACCATCTAACCAGATTAACCATTCGACTTACCAATGCAGTGTGGGAAGAAAGAAGTATTGGGACTGCGTATCCAAGAAATTGATGCCATGGACTCCTTCGTACAACCTTGTAAGCGAAAAAGAAGTTGTAGTGTGCCTGTACAAAGAACTAGCGTAAGTTCAGTTACCTACTTCTCGGAATTTTAGTTAGCCACTTATTGCAAAATTGTTCAATTGCGTTGCTTGGCTTAATTTAGTTTGCTACTGATTACATAATGCCACTGCCTGTTAATCCTATTATAGACTGCGCCTATCTATGTGTTTGATACTTACTGTTAAGAATTACCTTTTTGCTTGAACTTAAATAGCTACTTGTTTGTTTAACTGCTTTGCTGCTGCAACAACGGGTTGCAATGATGTTAATAACTACTTTTCAGCATCCAATTGAAACTCTTTAATTGCTTGTTTGTTTAACTGGTTTGTTGTTATAACTCCCAGTTGAGATGTTTTGCTAACTTCAACTTTTCTGAATCCAATCGGAACTTTAATGGCAAAACAGGTTAGCCCAAGATCAAAGAGCGAGGTCCCCATGGACGTTGTATCATCCCACAGCAGTGGCACCGGCCCAATTATGCATTATGAATTGCCAACTGCTGATGCTCTAGAGGCTAACTAGTGGTAGAAAGAGATTCTGCTTCTGCACTTAGAGATGAAGTTAACATGTTGAGGAAGCAAACAACACAATCACTAGCAGTACTCAAGACAACCATTAAATATTTGGTGGATTTCAAAACGAAGCAAGCTGAGACTAACCACATTGTTAAGGTCCTGAAGGAAAAAAGGAAATTAAATTCCCACTTGGTAAATCATAGGTGAAATGTTCTTTCCATCGTTGAATAACCTTTGTGTTGTTTGTTCATGTAATCAATCAAACCATTTGTTTTAGAGATCATGTAATAATTGTTTTTTTTGTTTTTTGGTTTGTAATTTTATTTGACCACAAGTCTGTATTAATTGATAAGACTTGGAGACATTTCATTTTGATTGCTGTGCCAGACCTACAAATATGCCAATCGGGCTGAATGTGCATTCAGCAATAATAGTAGTATAGATGGACCATAAGTGGCACGCATCAAAAAGGGCCAAGATGTTGTAGTAGCTTGGCTAAAAAAAGGATGCTGTTGTAGCAAAAAAAGTACAGCAGCCTGGCTTATGTATGTTAATTGATATTATTGATCCATATACTCTATAAGTGTTTATATGTCTGTTAGTTCTGTACATTCTTGGTTGATTGACTCGGTATTTGAATCTTGATACGTCGCTTGTGTACATATCTAAATGGGAGTACACATTATGCTGCGTGTGACATTTGAGTTGGACATGAAGTGTTCCAAATATTCGAATTCACCTTAAACTGGATTCTAGCTTCTGAATTTGAGTATCGGCATTTGTAAACCATATTCATATATGGCAGTGGAATACATCTTTGTCGTCCTTTTGAAGATATATAAAAACACATAGATTATTTATAAAGATTCGTATAGGAATACAAAATGGATTCGAATTTAGTTGCTAGGGTAAACGTGGATGCTTATTGTCCCAAAATTCGAAAGAAGCGGTAAAATGTCTCACTCCCATGTCGGCTGCCCGAAGCCAAGTGTTTGGGAGATGGAAATTACTGTCTACCCATTACACGGACAATCCATCAGCCCGATTTCCACTGCTCTAAATAGGTGTAGGTTAGTAACTTCAATTAGACGTGACACGACCACCTCTGAGCCCATTCCAACACAATGGGCGCCAAACATGGGCGGCAAAACACATTTGATTCAAGCTCGTCCGAAAGACCTCTGTTTCTCCCTCCATTTCCCCATTCATACACGGTGGGCGGCAAAACAAACTCGACTCGGCCAAAATCGATGTAGGCAAATATTTTCAATAGGGGCAGGTTTGTAACTTCACTCAGACGTGACACAACCGCCCTACCTGTCAGCCTCGTTCATACACCGTGGGCGCCAACCACCTTCTCCTCGCCCGAAATCGCTCTAGGCAAATATTGGCGAGATGCGAGATTACCGTCGTATCCCCCACCGACGAGACGTCCAAATTTTAAATGGGGGCTAAGTTCGTAACTTTCCCATATTTCAGACAGGCGCGTCCCAAAAACAAGGTTCCCCGTACCTCTCCCTCCATTTTCCCATTCATACACCGTCCGCGCTAGAACACCATCCCCACACCAGCCTCCGTCCGCCACCCCATCCATCGCCGCCGTCCTCCACCCCATCCATCGCCGCCGTCCTCCACCACATCCATCGCCACCGTCCTCCACCATGCTGGAGCGCCTACCAAGACCACGTCGTCCACTGCTAGAGATGGACGTTTCTCATCCACGGCGACGGACCAAGAGCCTTGCATCACGTCCTCTCGCTTCATCGGCACCGTCGTCCTCTTTGCCGGGGCCGCTCACACGACCTTATCTTCCACCGCAACGGGACTTATCCCCCGATGCACCCATCTACCATCGCAGATCTACTTCAACGCCATCGACAGCCATCGCACCCTCGATGCCTACACGGCGCCGCAAGAGAGGTAGTACTTCATATCTCCTCAACTTTTTGATCTCAACCAGAAAATAGATCTTAACTTGGTTACTCTACTTTCTTTTCAGCTCTTAGAATTTAGTTCTTAGTTCGAAGCAAACAATGGCTACTAAATATCATTTCTCCGGTTTGCAGCTTCAAATCTGCCATGGCACAGTCATAATACGGTTTAATTGATCATGTTGTTTCCGTGGTGGTTTCTTTAATAGAAATCGGAGGGGAAACCCTCTTTTGCTAAAAAAATTATGCTTAGAGTTTCCCCCTTTTCTGATCACTATACAATCAGAATACGTGCTTCGTGTCATAATAGCACCGCTCCACCCATCAAGCTAAACAAGCTTAGTTGTTCAAACACGAATCTGATATTATTAAAACAGAGTCATTTAATTGGTCAGCTAACTGTTCCTAAATTAGTTTCGAAAATGCATGTTCGCCGCTCGGGTGTGTATCTCTACAGGGTGCCCATGGTGGGCCGGCCCACCCTGTGATTTTGGGTCGTCCCAGGCCTCGATTCCCCTCTGTTCTGCTGCGCACTTCCGATCTCTACTCGCCCCCAGCCGCCTGCCTCGCCGGCGACTTGCCATCCCCGGACGGCATGACTCTAGGGGGAGACGCCGGACTAACAGGAGGTCAGGAGCCGCTCGCCCAACAGCGTCACCGCTGCCTGGGCGCGCCACCGTGCCTACCTTCCCAGTCCGTTCAGGGCTCAGGCATGCAGCACCCACTAAGCCAACCTGATTTATCCTGAGATACGTCCTCAACACTCAACAGCCACTCCTCATCACCCATTTTCTAATTGATTCATTATTCATTAGGCAGGACTGTCATTAGGGTTTGTTGTGTGCTCAGTGCTACCTACACTTAATGGTTCAGATGTATTTCGGTAATCTTTAGTACATGTAAAGTTCACAGGGTTTTCAAAATTCCGGCCCTAGGAACAGACACTAGTCATTTTGGATTGTTGGTCGTAGTGACATTGACCCAGATTACTACTGCAAGCCAGGTTTGTTGACAATTTTACTTGTCTTTCTTACTCATTCAATATAATATCCAATTATTCACGTCGATAACTTGCAAACAATAAGTGCTAGACAAACTTCTTGATTCAGATTTTGGACGGTCTCTTACTGCAGTTACAATTCTGCATACTTGTCCTAGTAAGCTCACAAGTAAATGATTAATTCACTACATCTATGCTTGCCTTGTCATATTTGTTGTCAATATTCTTTTAGGGTGGACCACCCTGTTTCTAAATACTGGAACCGTAGACATGAGTGAATAGTATTTCTCTATGTGATCTCTTCCATCATGTGTGGGCAACAAACACTGCATTGTATAGAAAGAAAGTGTCATTTCCAGCTTTTACATAGGCTTCGATCTTTTACATGATATACAATCTGCCTCCTTGCTTTGTGTCGCACTACCAACACTCCACCCTTGAAGCTAAACATTATGCCACTCATAATTCCTTAGTTTATTTGTTCAAATACGAATTTCATATGATTCTAATGTTCCTACTTCAGTTTTGAAATGTGTGTCTGCCTGTTATAGAGACATAAGGGGTTTGTATTTCTGTGTGTGGTCTGATCAGCACGGTTGGGGGTGAACTTTGCATATGTAGGGGTTTATAGGGAGACACTCTTCGAGTTGAATCCGCAATGCATTCCATAGATAATCTAACTACTTTTATGTTTTCATGAATCTCATATTCTGAACAGCATCATAATGATTATGAGCTTGCGCGCATGAAAAGAATAAAGCAGAACAATGCCATGGCTGTCAAACTTGGCATTAAGGGACTGAATCCAAGTCTGGATGCAATGCAATGCAAATTCTCTCCACCTACAGATTCATGCTCAGAATATGATCCTAACAGTGATTCTGAGCTAGAGGGAGACCTAAGTCCATGTAGCTCCCTAGTGGAGGAGTCAGAGGAAGGTGCCCTATCTTATTCACCCATCAAGGTGCTTGCTCTAACTTTCCAAGGTTATATTGGTCGCACATATCTTGCAACTGATGCTTTGCATTGCTTCTACTTTGTTGAACTGCCATTAGCTTAGTTTACACATCGTGTATGTGAATACGCCCTGCCTATCCATTTTCAGTACATATTCCATCTGTCATCATACCATATTTATCCATTCAAATGTTGTTCTTGTGTATCAGACGTTCAAAAGGAAGAGGGCGATTGCTGATCGTGGAGGAGCACAAGCAAAGTATTTGGAAAAGGTAGTGGCACCTGATAAATCAAATAGCCCATTAGGTGTAGTTGCAATATCATTTGACCCACAAAACACCCCAACTCTAGCAGACTCTAGCCCTACTACTCTGGTCATTTCTGATGCCCCAACTCAGCAGACCCCAACTGCAGCAAACATTATGATTATGCCAGTTGACATAGCACCAGCTCTACGACGCAAAACCCCCATTCCAGCAAAGAGTACACCAAATCCAGTTGACAAATCCCTTTTCGAACCAGAGAGAGCCCCAATTGCAGCAAATAGGACCCCTGTTCCATTTCTTCCCAGTTTAGAAACGAGGCTTATATTGTTGTCAAGAACTTTGTGCGCATCTTTCCTTCATGGAAAGATTATACCTCAGACACAGAACAATTTCCAGTCTTCCTCCACAACTTACACGTAAGTAATGTACTAATGTTATGCATGGTCATTACTGCATATGTTTCTGCTGACAGAAGACACAAGATTTCATTCTTTTAAATAGGCGAGGACCAAACTGGATTGTGAAGACGAGCAAGTGTTGGTTGCGCTTTTCAAGCACTCGTTGATGAAGTATCGTTCCTACCTGAGGCAAGCGCACTTCGATGGCAAGCCTCTAAACGAAATTTCTGTAAAGTCTCCGGTGCTACATTTATCCGACGGTGACTGGAATAATCTTGTTACACATTGGTCTCGGCTGCAACGTAAGGTACTGTCTATGTTATCACATCACAATTTGAACTACATTTCGCATTTGCCTTAACGTCTCACTTTTACGAAAACTGTTAGCAGAAGAACATTCATTCTCAAGGGACCACAGAATCTCGCAACTATACTGCACACTGCATTGCTCTTGTGAGTACCTCTTGCCCTGTATGACCATACTTACTTTCATAGCTGTTTGATTATGTAGCATCACTGCACATGTTAGCCTTGTTATCGTCCATTTGGTGGACATTATAAGATCCGTATGGACTCTTACATAAATTTAGAATCAACCCAATGCTTTTGAAGAGGTTTAGCTATGTAGTCCTCTTGTAAGGACTGAACGTCGTCTATCACTGTACTTACATTAACAGCTACTCCCTCTGTCCCATAATATAAGAACATTTTGTACAGTACACCAGTGTTCAAAACACTCTTGTATTATGGGAAGAGGGCTTGGTTCAGTGTGTAGCATTCTGCATCTTATCTCCCTCGCCCACCATTTACTAAAAAAAGATCAAATCTAATTTAATCTTACCAAAAAGTAGAATACACAGACAATGCCAGTGCAGAAGTGTATCCCATTGCTCTTGTCAGTACATTTTGTCCTCTAACGCTTGTACTTCCAGGGATTGGTAGTTGATTATGTAGCATCAATCTGCATCTTATCTTCATTATCCTCTATCCCTTTCAGTATTATCATATCTATAATTACTCTATACAAAATGTAGAGTACAGGCAATGCTTATGAAGAAGATTCTACGCTGAAATTCTTGAGTTATCCTTCCCTTGACATGGAGAAGGGCATTATAAAGCCGGTGTTAACTATTAATGTAAGTTAGTCCTTCTAAAGCCTTTATTCTCAACTGCTGTTTAATTTGCTCATACTCCCTATCGTTTACTGCTGTTTAGTTTGCCGTTTCTACCAAAATGCATGTTCGCAAGAACCGTAAGTTCTAAGTTTTACTTGTAAAACCAAATTCCTTATTCATACCATGCACATTACTCAATACTCCCTATATGTATGCTTGTTTTTGTGGATCTATAATCCAGTGTGTGGTGAAGCAGCCCACGTTTGCACCTTGTCATCTCCTGTTTTATCTTACTGATGTGGCTGATGATATGAACAACATGCCATGCACATTAACCAAAATAGATACAATGATTTTCTTTGCCCTTCATCTATGCTTGTTATGTTGACATGGTAATCCAGTAGTGTGGTGAAGCTCCCCGCATTATGAACAATGCCAAATTATACTATTGATATTTTGAACTTACTCTTTATTTTCTAATTTGAAATTGGATGGAATTGACAACACAGTTATCATCTTTGTTTATACACGTGCAAAACCTGTCATCTCTCTGCTTTGTTTCAGGGTGATATGCCTGATGGCATCCACAAGTCTGCTGAAGGTTGTGAGACAAACCCAACATATATTGCAGCAAATAAGGCAAAACATCTTGAAGATAGCGAGACAACCCCAAAGTCTTGTCTTGATGCAGTGTTCAAGTTACTTGAGACTGGCAGTCAGACAAGCTCACAGAATTCGTTGTCTAGATCAGTTCGACTTCTTCAGTCCCAAGTTCTAGCAGAAAGGCATTCTGCAACTCAACTTCGACTTGAAGTCCTATCTCTAAGAAAGATTGCGGAGAACACCTATGAGAACCTCATCGCTAAACAGCTACACCTGGAAGCTATGACCGACATGCTAGGCCGGTCTCACAGCCTTGCTCAGCAGTTCCCGCGCAAGGCTAACCTTTCTTGGACTGTCTTGGAAGTGGTCTCGGTTCAGTATTATTTTGTTACGTTGCAATGGTGCCCAGTCTTTGTAATCTGCTTCTTCGTTGCGCTTTATGATCAGTGGTGGCGAACTTCGATGCCAAGTGGATGTAATATACCATACATCTTTTATTGTATAGTGTAGGTTTATTCTTAGTTACTATGCCGTAATTTCTTTATTGTATAAAGTAGGTTTGTTCTTAATTCCTACTAGTTACTGCCATCATTCGCTATCTGAAAAAAATCAGATGTAGTCAACCGGGCTGAAACATTCGCCTCTAACGGGCCTGGTTTTTAGCGGGCCACAATTGGGTCAGCCTGCATCTTTCTTGGGCCCGAATGATTGGGGCCTTCACACTTTGCGCGAGGCCCACAACTTACACCGACCTATATTTTAGTTGGGCCTTTTGTGGACCAGCGCTTAGTTTGGCCCAGGTAGCATTGGGCCATTAACAGGCTGAATATTGTACTGGCCTGTTATGGCCCAGATGAAACCATGGGCCTTTAGCAGGCCGAAATGCATGTTGGGCCTCAATTTTCACTAGTCGTCGACGGGCCTTCAGCAGGCTGAAATGTAGACTGGGCCTTTTTGGGCCCAGTTATATCACGAGCAGTTACCAGGCCGAAACATATCTCGGGCCTTAGTTGGCCCACTGATATCATGGACCTTTAAGAGGTCGAAAGCTTAGTACAGACATCAATGGGCCGAATTATGCGACAGGCCTTTAACATGCCCAAAGTCACGTTGGGCTTAACTGTTGCCACCTTTATCATGGGCCGTTAGTGGGCCTGATGTCCCGTCGAACCATATATGGCCCATGGGCAGCACGGGCCATTCCTAGGCTGAAAGTCACACCAGGCTGAAATGGGCCCATGTCTACATCGGGCCTCTAATAGGCCGAAAGTCACTGGGCTGTAATTGGGCCCAAATATTCGGCGAACAATTAACGGGCCAGATCTGGCTTTAGGCCGTAAATGGGCCCAAATATTTGGCGAATAATTAACGGGCCAGATCTGGCTTCGGGCCGTAAATGGGCCTTTATTAAGCATGGCCGTTATTGGGCTGGCCCACTAGTACCTGAGTAAGTACTATGGGCCTTTGACTGGGCCGACCTTTTTAACCTATATGGGCCTCTGTTGGGCCCAGCCACATGTCGACGTATCGTAGGCATGTCACCTCCAATGGACGGGCGACATCTGGCCCACTGATGTCTACTACGCAACCTTCTTCTTGTAGACGTTGTTGGGCCTCCAAGTGCAGAGGTTTGTAGGATAGTAGCAAATTTCCCTCAAGTGGATGACCTAAGGTTTATCAATCCGCAGGAGGCGTAGGTTGAAGATGGTCTCTCTCAAACAACCCTGCAACCAAATAACAAAGAGTCTCTTGTGTCCCCAACACACCCAATACAATGGTAAATTGTATAGGTGCACTAGTTCGGCGAAGAGATGGTGATACAAGTGCAATATGGATGGTAGATATAGGTTTTTGTAATCTGAAAATATAAAAATTTCAGATCTTGATATTTTATTCAAACAGCAAGCAAAACAGAATAAAATGACATTCTAAGAATAGCAAACATCACGTGAAGAAACAAAAACTTAGGATCAACCGAAACTAACCGATAGTTCTTGAAGAAGAAAGGTGGGATGCCAACCGGGGCATCCCCAAGCTTAGACGCTTGAGACTTCTTGAAATATTATCTTGGGATGCCTTGGGCATCCCCAAGCTTGAGCTTTTGTGTCTCCTTAATTCCTCTAATATCACGGTCTCCCTAAATCTCAAAAGCTTCATCCACACAAAACTCAACAAGGACTCGTGAGATAAGTTAGTATAAACCAATGCAAAAACCTTATCATACTCAACTATAGAAAATCACTAAAATTACTATTCAACATTGCATACTAAATGCCTCTGCATATTTAATAGTACTATTCTCAAATAGAATCATTAAAGAAGCAAACATATGCAAACAATGCAAACGTAACAGCAATCTGCCTAAACAGGACGGTCTGTAAAGAATGCAGCAAGATCCATACTTCCCTAGATCCAAAAATTATGAAACAAAATTCCCACTGTAGTAAATTTATCAGAGCTTATTATGCAAAAGGTTTCAACATTTTATCACATTCTGAATTTTCTAGGGAATTTTTGCAACAGCGGTAAACTTTCTGTTTTGAAACAGCAACATGTATACTTGCAAAATAAGCATGGTAAAGGCTATCCTTGACATTTTTATTGAAAATAAAGATGCAAAACATTATTCTAAATAACATCAAGAAAATGCTAAAAAAATAAAATGACGCTCCAAGCAAAACACATATCATGTGGTGAATAAAAATATAGCTCCAAGTAAAGTTACCGATGAACAAAGACGAAAGAGGGGATGCCATCCAAGGCATCCCCAAGCTTAGGCTCTTGGTTGTCCTTGAATATTACCTTGGGGTGCCTTGGGCATCCCCAAGCTTAGGCTCTTGCCACTCCTTATTCCATAGTCCATCGAGTCTTTACCCAAAACTTGAAAACTTCACAACACAAAACTCAACAGAAAATCTCGTGAGCTCCGTTAGCGAAAGAAAACAAAACACCACTTCAAGATACTGTAATGAACTCATTCTTATTTGTATTGGTGTTAAATCTACTGTATTACAACTTCTCTATGGTTTATAAACTATTTTACTAGCCATAGATTCATCAAAATAAGCAAACAACACATAGAAAACATAATCTGTTAAAAACAGAACAGTCTGTAGTAATCTGTATCAAACGCAAACTTCTGGAACTCAGAAAAATCTTCCAAAATAGGAAGATTTATATAATTTTATTATTGATCTACTGCAATTGGAATCAGTATTTTATCACTTTCTGGTGATTTTTAACAATTGTTTTCGTGAGAAGAAAGTTTCTGTCTTTTTCAGAAAGATCAAATAATTATCATCCAAGAAGATCCTATAGGTCTTACTTGGCACAAACACTAATTAAAACATAAAACTACATCTAACCAGAGGCTAGATCAAATATTTATTACTAAACAGAACCAAAAAGCAAGAAACAAAAATAAAATTGGGTTGCCTCCCAACAAGCGCTATTGTTTAACGCCCCTAGCTAGGCATGATGATTTCAATGATGCTCGCATAAAAGATAAGAATTGAAACATAACGGGAGCATCATGAAGCATATGACTAGCACATTTAAGCCTAACCCACTTCCTATGCATAGGGATTTTGTGAGCAAACAACTTATGGGAACAAGAATCAACTAGCATAGGAAGGTAAAACAAGCATAGCTTCAAGATTTTCAACACATAGAGAGGAAACTTTATATTATTGCAATATGTAGAAGCATATGATCCTCTCTCATAATAATTTTCAGTAGCATCATGAATAAATTCAACAATATAACCATCACATAAAGCATTATTTTCATGATGCACAAGCATAGAAGTTTTACCACTCTCCACATAAGCAAATTTATTCTCATCAATAGTAGTGGGAGCAAACTCAACAAAATAACTATCATGTGAAGCATAATCCAATTGAAAATTAAAATCATGATGACAAGTTTAATGGTTATCTTTATTCTTTATAGCATACGTGTCATCACAATAATCATCATAAATAGGAGGCATGCTTTCATCATAATAAGTTTGCTCATCAAAACTTGGGGGACAAAAAATATCATCTTCATCAAACATAGCATCCCCAAGCTTGTGGCTTTGCATATCATTAGCACCATGGGTATTCAAAGAATTCATACTAACAACATTGCAATTATGCTCATCATTCAAATATTTAGTGCCAAACATTTTAATGCATTCTTCTTCTAATATTTGAGCACAATTTTCCTTCCCATCATTTTCACGAAAGACAATAAAAAGATGAAGCATATGAGGCACCCTTAATTCCATTTTTTGTAGTTTTCTTTTATAGACTAAACTAGTGATGAAACAAGAAACAAAAAGATTCGATTGCAAAATCTAAAGATATACCTTCAAGCACTCACCTCCCCGGCAACGGCGCCAGAAAAGAGCTTGATGTCTATTACGCAACCTTCTTCTTGTAGACGTTGTTGGGCCTCCAAGTGCAGAGGTTTGTAGGACAGTAGCAAATTTCCCTCAAGTGGATGACCTAAGGTTTATCAATCCGCAGGAGGCGTAGGTTGAAGATGGTCTCTCTCAAACAACCCTGAAACCAAATAACAAAGAGTCTCTTGTGTCCCCAACACACCCAATACAATGGTAAATTGTATAGGTGCACTAGTTCGGCGAAGAGATGGTGATACAAGTGCAATATGGATGGTAGATATAGGTTTTTGTAATCTGAAAATATAAAAACAGCAAGGTAACTAATGATAAAAGCGAGCACAAACGGTATTGCAATGTGTTGAAACAAGGCCTAGGGTTCATACTTTCACTAGTGCAAGTTCTCTCATTCCAACAATAATAACATAATTGGATCATATAACTATCCCTCAACATGCAACAAAGAGTCACTCCAAAGTCACTAATAGCGGAGAACAAACGAAGAGATTATTGCAGGGTACGAAACCACCTCAAAGTTATTCTTTCTGATCGATCTATTCAAGAGTCCGTAGTAAAATAACACGAAGCTATTCTTTCCGTTCAATCTATCATAGAGTTCGTACTAGAATAACACCTTAAGACTCATATCAACCAAAACCCTAATGTCACCTAGATACTCCAATGTCACCTCAAGTATCCGTGGGTATGATTATACAATATGCATCACACAATCTCAGATTCATCTATTCAACCAACACAAAGTAATTCAAAGAGTGCCCCAAAGTTTCTACCGGAGAGTCAAGACGGAAACGTGTGCCAACCCCTATGCATAAGTTCACAAGGTCACTGAACCTGCAAGTTGATCACCAAAACATACATCAAGTAGATCACGTGATATCCCATTGTCACCATAGATAAGCACATGCAAGACATACATCAAGTGTTCTCAAATCCTTAAAAACTCAATCCATTACAAGAGAGTAGAGGGGGAGAAACATCATAAGATCCAACTATAATAGCAAAGCTCGCGACACATCAAGATCGTGCCAAATCAAGAACACGAGAGAGAGAGATATCAAACACATAGCTACTAGTACATACCCTTAGCCCCGAGGGTGAACTACTCCCTCCTCGTCATGGAGAGCGCCGGGATGATGAAGATGGCCACCAGTGAGGGATCCTCCCTCCGGCAGGGTGCCGGAACAGGGTCCCGATTGGTTTTTGGTGGCTACAGAGGCTTGCGGCGGCGGAACTCCCGATCTATCATGTTCCCCGATGGTTTTAGGGTATATGGATATATATAGGCGAAAGAAGTCGGCCAGGGGAGCCACGAGGGTGGGGGCGCGCCCAGGGGGGCAGTCGCGCCTCCCTGCCTCGTGGCCACCTCAAAGCTTCCTTGACTTCAACTCCAAGTCTCCTGGATCACGTTCGTTCCAAAAATCACGCTCCCGAAGGTTTCATTCCGTTTGTACTTCGTTTGATATTCCTTTTCTGCGAAACACTGAAACAAGGGAAAAAAACAGAAACTGGCACTGGGCTCTGGGTTAATAGGTTAGTCCAAAAATAATATAAAAGTGCATAGTAAAGCCCATTAAACATCCAAGATGGATAATATAATAGCATGAATACTTCATAAATTATAGATACATTGGAGACGTATCACCCACTAACGAGCTGACAGGTGTTCCCTCCGGCCAATCATAATTTTACACGTGGAAATTTCCCATTGGTCCTGGCTGTTAACGGGTTATCGGATCCAAAACCGGACCCGATAGCTTAACGGCGTTCCGTTATGGTGGATGCCACGTGTCGGTCTCCCTTGACGAAAGCACTTCTGTGACGCGCGATTTATCGTCATGGAGGTGGACACTTCCGTGATGATAATTTTGGTAATGTCATGGAACACTTCTACGACAGCACAGGTATGACTATCTTGATTCTGTCATAAATTTGTCATGGATGTACATGCATGACAGAAAACGTGAGCTACTATGACAAACACGTATCATCACGGAAGTGTATTTTTTTGTAGTGACGGTGCCTGCCGCTTTTGCACGTTCAGCGAAGCTCGCCAGCTCGAACGCCCACTGCCGCTCCAGATGATCCCTCTCGAAGCGGCCGGACTGCTCGTAGATCTTCTGATTCCTCGCCTCTGCGTCGGCGTGTGATGCGGCCACGGTTGCGGTAAGGCTCTTTTGTGTGCTCGACGAGGCACTCCTCCTCCTCCTCCAGCAGGAACTCGATGTAGCGCGCAAGGTCGCTGACGCACGTGCGGTCCTCCACCTCCGCCTCCCTCCTTCGGGCGGCGGTGGCGGAGCGGGTGATGATCCCGGCGGTCGACGGTGGGCTGGCGGCCACGGTGGCCGACGATGGGGTGGCGGCCACGACCACCACCTCCCGCCTTCGGGCCGCGGTGGAGGAGCGGGTGATGGCCACGGTGGCCGGCAGTGGGGTGGTGGCCACGACGGCCACCTCCCGCCTTCGGGCCGCGGCGGCGGAGCGGGAGATGGCCCTGGCTTTCGACGGTGGTGTGGCGGCAACGGCGGCCGGAAACAGCTGCCGACAGGTAGTGGCGGCGGAGCGTGTGGTGGGTGTTCCGCGCACAACCAACAGGGATGCCACGCGCACTACACTACGTCGGTGACTGCGCCGCCGCCGTGGTGTAGCCTCCCAGCTGGAGCTGTCCTCTGATGACGACGAAGTGGCTGAGCGACGACGACGGACCGGTGCCATTGGCGATTGTGGGAGAAGCAGACGAGATAAGCTATAGGGAGGGAGGGTAAAATGCGACGCATGACTCACCGGCCGTGAGGGTTTTTATAGTAGGCCAGTAAGCATTGGGATTTTGGGGGATTTCACCGAGTCGGGCGGGAAGCTTGCGCGGTAACGGGCTCACCGACGATTCATTGGTGCCACCATTTGGCCAAAAGAACGCCACCGCGCGCTGCGCAAGCTTGCGATGTAAGCCGTCTGCGGCAGCGGGGTGACAAGACGTGCGAGAGGAGGACGAGAGGACACGTACACATACAGTCAATAAAAAAAGTTTGTGATTTAATTACCTACTATACCCCGTCCTGGTTTATAAGTAGGATTTAACTAATAAAATACAAATGCATGTCGCCATAGATTATACCGTTGGAGTCGTATTTGAACATAGTTTCCATCTATACAATTTTTGTAACATGCATTAACACTTTTTTGGTTAAAATTTAAGGTTATACACCAGCAGGCGTTTGCCCGCAACACACACGACTTATTCCATCACAAACAGCTCTGATGGATCAACTGTCTGCCACGTATCGCACATGCAACTCTAATATGGTTCGTGCTTGATGTCTCCGACATCGCTCTCACAGTTTGTCTTATTTGCCACGTATCACTGTGCCGTCCTCTGCTCATGTCCCTCGGCAAGCTCTGCTCGCCGTTAGGCGCGCAGCATGTTGTGCTCACCGTTAGGCGCCGCGACGCGCTCTGTCGCGTCTATTGGCGCGCTCTACTCGCGTCCGTTGGCGCGCTCGGCTTGTGGACAGCTTTTCCTTGAGGCGACCGCGCAGCGCTCTGCTCGCGTCCCTTCGCGCGCGCTCTGCGAGCGGTTGGGCGTGCGCACGATCACGTCGGGGGCCCCATATGCATGCGGTTGCACCGCGCGCGTTGCCACGCGATGCAGTTACGTGCGGCACGATGAAGTTACGCGTTGCAACTTAGAACTGCCATCAGGGCCTGCCGATATTCCTGGCCGTTCGGCTTCCCATTTAATTCCCGCGGCCATTATAACCTTAGTCTCTTCAACCTTTCGATCGTGCCCCACAACACAACAAGCACACCCACGACGACACATAGAGAGGGGATGTCCAGCGGCGCTCCAATGGAGTTTGGCGAGCATAGAGTGGAGACCCACGCGAGGGAGACGGATCTCTCGGTGGTGTACACCATCGACCCGGCCGTGGTGGACGACTACATCAACATCGTTGAGCAGTTGCTTGCCGGAGACAAGTACAAGGTGGTCGGCATCGACCTCCAGTACACCGCCGGTCGTCCCGGCATAGATCAGAAGGTTGCCGTCGCCCAATTGTGCGTGCGCCATCATGTCCTCATCTACCACTACTGCATGGCCACAGAGCCTTGCGACCGTTTCAACAAGTTTGTCAACAGCACCGACTACAAGTTCGCCATGGTGGATACCAAAGACTATGTAAAAGCGCTCAGTGTTACGGGCTTGGCCTGCAAGAACCTTGTCGAAATCCGTGACCACTACAGGGTCTGCGGCAGCACGAAGCAGGACTCCCTGGTCGAACTCGCCTCGGCCATCATCGACCCCTACTACGAAAAGATGAAGCAGGATGCCCAGAGAACAAGTCCCGTATCCTGGCACAAGGCCTGGATGCAGCAACTGGATGAACCTCACCTCAGGTTCACGGCCAAGAGCGTGTACACATGCTACGAGATGCACAGGCGGATCGTTGACATGAGGAAGTGCCTCGTTACCCAAATCGACGAGCCCGGATCGAGCCACAAGAAGAGCAAGCGTCACAAGAAGTAGATGATGATCAGATGATCGTTTATGCTAGTTAATCATGCATGTAATATATAGTTTAGTTTATTAGTGTGTGTGGAAATGCCATGTGTGTAGTAGCCACCTATGTAATTATGCATGTAATAGTTTACTTTGGTGTGTGCAAATGCCATGGTTGTAGTAGCCACCTATGTAAGTGGATGTTTAATTTGGTTATGCAAGCATATCCTTATAAGTGTGTGTGTGTATATATATGTTGTTGTTCTGTATGCAATCTCATCGCACAACACACACGTCTTATTAGCAGCAATCGTCTGTGTTCTTATCGGTCTTCAGACACATTTCTGATTACAGACCTGTTTGCCGCGTATCACACACATCTTGTTAAGTTGAACCGTTTCTGTTCTCATGTCTCAACGCAAACAGTTCATCCGAGTGAACCGCATGCCGTATATCGCACACACCTTTGATCTGGCTGGCCGTTTCTTTTGTGTTGCCTAATCACAAACAGTTCATCCGAGTGAACCGTATGCTGTGTATCGCACACGCCTCCATCTGGCTGCCCGTTTCTTTTGTTCCTCCTCATCGCAAACAGTTCATTGAACTGAACCGTATGCCCTTCATCGCACACGCAACTAAAACCTGAACCGTGTTTGATGCATCCGTCATCGCAAACGTTTTACACATTTCTGACGGTTTTCATACAGCACCGTTTGCGATTATGGCATCGCACACAGTTTCTCTAAGGGTCTCTGATCGTAGTGTCGCGTTAGCAGCATCCTGCGGTAGTGAATCCCGAAGGTAGATGTAGAGGTAGCATGCCGACAGCGATCACATCGACTTTGGAACCATTTCCCACGCGCATCGTCACCTCGTCCTTAGCCAATCTTCGCTTAATCTGTAGTCCCTGTTTCGAGTTGCAAATATTAGCAACAGAACCAGATACCCAGGCACTACTGCGAGCATTAGTAAGGTACACATCAATAACATGTATATCACATATACCTTTGTTCACCTTGCCATCCTTCTTATCAGCCAAATACTTGGGGCAGTTCCGCTTCCAGTGACCAGTCCCTTTGCAGTAGAAGCACTCAGTCTCAGGCTTAGGTCCAGACTTGGGCTTCTTCACTTGAGCAGAAACTTGCTTGCCGTTCTTCTTGAAGTTCCCCTTCTTCCCTTTACCCTTTTTCTTGAAACTGGTGGTCTTGTTGACCATCAACACTTGATGCTCCTTCTTGATCTCTACCTCCGCAGCTTTTAGCATTGCGAAGAGCTCGGGAATTGTCTTATCCATCCCTTGCATATTATAGTTCATCACGAAGCTCTTGTAGCTTGGTGGTAGTGATTGAAGAACTCTGTCAATGACACTATCATCAGGAAGATTAACTCCCAGCTGAGTCAAGTGGTTGTGGTACCCAGACATTCTGAGTATATGTTCACTGACAGAACTGTTCTCCTCCATTTTGCAGCTGTAGAACTTATTGGTGACTTCATATCTCTCAATCTGGGCATTTGCTTGAAATATTAACTTCAACTCCTGGAACATTTCATATGCTCCATGACGTTCAAAACAACGTTGAAGTCCCGGTTCTAAGCTGTAAAGCATGGCACACTGAACTATCGAGTAGTCATCAACACGCGACTGCCAGGCATTCACAATGTCTGGAGTTGCCGGCGCGGGGGGTACACCTAGCGGTGCTTCCAGGACGTAATTCTTCAGTGCAGCAATGAGGACAATCCTCAAGTTACGGACCCAGTCCGTGTAGTTGCTACCATCATCTTTCAACGTAGCTTTCTCTAGGAACGCATTAAAATTCAAAGGAACAGTAGCACGGGCCATTGATCTACAACAACATAGACATGCAAAATACTATCAGGTACTAAGTTCATGATAAATTAAAGTTCAATTAATCATATTACTTAAGAACTCCCACTTAGATAGACATCCCTCTAATCATCTAAGTGATCACGTGATCCAAATCAACTAAACCATGTCCGATCATCACATGAGATGGAGTAGTTTTCAATGGTGAACATCACTATGTTGATCATATCTACTATATGATTCACGCTCGATCTTTCGGTCTCAGTGTTCCGAGGCCATATCTGCATATGCTAGGCTCGTCAAGTTTAACCCAAGTATTATGCGTGTGCAAAACTGGCTTGCACCTGTTGTATGTGAATGTAGAGCTTATCACACCCGATCATCACGTGGTGTCTCGGCACAACGAACTTTCGCAACGGTGCATACTCAGGAAGAACACTTGTACCTTGAAATTTAGTGAGAGATCATCTTATAATGCTACTGACGAACTAAGCAAAATAAGATGCATAAAGAATAAACATCACATGCAATCAATATAAGTGATATGATATGGCCATCATGATCTTGTGCCTTTGATCTCCATCTCCAAAGCACCGTCATGATCACCATCGTCACCGGCGCGACACCTTGATCTCCATCGTAGCATCGTTGTCGTCTCGCCAACTATTGCTTCTACGACTATCGCTACCGCTTAGTGATAAAGTAAAAACAATTACAGGGCGATTGCATTGCATACAATAAAGCGGCAACCATATGGCCCCTGCCAGTTGCCGATAACTTTGTTACAAAACATGATCATCTCATACAATAAAATTTGGCATCATGTCTTGACCATATCACATCACAACATGCCCTGCAAAAACAAGTTAGACGTCCTCTACTTTGTTGTTGCAAGTTTTACGTGGCAGCTACGGGCTGAGCAAGAACCGTTCTTACCTACGCATCAAAACCACAATAATTTTTTGTCAAGTGTGTTGTTTTAACCTTCAGCAAGGACCGGACGTAGTCACACTTGATTCAACTAAAGTTGGAGAAACTAACACCCGCCAGCCACCTGTGTGCAAAGCACGTCGGTAGAACCAGTCTCGCGTAAGCGTACGCGTAATGTCAATCCGGGCCGCTTCATCCAACAATACCGCCGAATCAAAGTATGACATGCTGGTAAGCAGTATGACTATTATCGTCCACAACTCTTTGTGTTCTACTCGTGCATATAACATCTACGCATAGACTTGGCTCGGATGCCACTGTTGGGGAAGGCAGTAATTTAAAAAAAATTCCTACGCACACGCAAGATCCATCTAGGTGATGCATATAAACGAGAGGGGAGAGTGTTGTCTACGTACCCTCGTAGACCGAAAGCAGAGGCGTTATGACAACGCGGTTGATGTAGTCGTACGTCTTCACGATCCGACCGATCCTAGTACCGAAAGTACGGCACCTCCGCGATCTGCACACGTTCAGCTCGGTGACGTCCCACGAACTCTCGATCCAGCTGAGTGTCGAGGGAGAACTTCGTCAGCACGACGGCGTGATGACGGTGATGATGAAGTTACCGACGCAGGGCTTCGCCTAAGCACTACAATGATATGACCGAGGTGGAATCTGTGGAGGGGGGCACCGCACACGGCTAAGACAACTATCAACTTGTGTGTCTATGGGGTGCCCCCCTCCCCCGTATATAAAGGAGTGGAGGAGGGGGAGGGCCGGCCCTCTATGGCGCGCCCAAGGGGAGTCCTACTCCCACCGGGAGTAGGATTCCCCCCTTTCCCTAGTTGGATTAGGAGAGGAAGGAAGGGGGAGAGAGGGGGAAGGAAAGGGGGGGCCGGCCCCCCACCCAATTCGGATTGGGCTTGGGGGGCACTCCTAGGCTCCCTTCTCTCTCCCACTATGGCCCAATAAGGCCCATATACTTCCCAGGGGGTTCCGGTAACCTCTCGGTACTCCGGTAAATGCCCGAACTCACCCGGAACCATTCCGATGTCCAAACATAGCCATCCAATATATTGATCTTTATGTCTCAACCATTTCAAGACTCCTCGTCATGTCCGTGATCACATCCGGGACTCCGAACAACCTTTGGTACATCAAAACACATAAACTCATAATATCGATTGTCACCGAACGTTAAGCGTGCGGACCCTACGGGTTCGAGAACTATGTAGACATGACCGAGACTCATCTCCGATCAATAACCAATAGCGGAACCTGGATGCTCATATTGGTTCCTACATATTCTACGAAGATCTTTATCGGTCAAACCGCATAACAACATACGTTGTTCCCTTTGTCATCGGTATGTTACTTGCCCGAGATTCGATCGTCGGTATCTCAATACCTAGTTTAATCTCGTTACCGGCAAGTCTCTTTACTCATTCCGTAATGCATCATCCTACAACTAACTCATTAGTCACATTGCTTGCAAGGCTTATAGTGATGTGCATTACCGAGAGGGCCCAGAGATACCTCTCCGATACTCGGAGTGACAAATCCTAATCTCAATCTATGCCAACTCAACAAACACCATCGGAGACACCTGGAGAGCATCTTTATAATTACGCAGTTACGTTGTGACGTTTGATAGCACACTAAGTGTTCCTCCGGTATTCGGGAGTTGCATAATCTCATAGTCATAGGAACATGTATAAGTCATGAAGAAAGCAATAGCAACAAACTAAACGATCAAGTGCTAAGCTAACGGAATGGGGCAAGTCAATCACATCATTCTCTAATGGTGTGATCCCGTTAATCAAATGACAACTCATGTCTATGGCTAGGAAACTTAACCATCTTTGATTCAACGGCTAGTTAAGTAGAGGCATACTAGTGACACTCTGTTTGTCTATGTATTCACACATGTACTAAGTTTCCGGTTAATACAATTCTAGCATGAATAATAAACATTTATCATGATATAAGGAAATATAAATAACAACTTTATTACTGCCTCTAGGGCATATTTCCTTCAACGGGTGGCGCCCTAGGGCGCTGAGCTAGAGCCTGCATGTCTACCCCATCGTGCGTGGTAGTCACTTTATCTCCATTAGAGATCATACCTAGTTCCTTAATGAACCGATTGATGAAGGAATAAATCGCATGAGGGCTTTGAAAAATGCCTTCGTGGATGGCCTTCTGGCGAGCTGCCCAAATCACCCATAATGTAACAGAGAGTTTCACAAACATGTCATGAGATAGCAGCTCCATCAGTGTATACATCCATTGTTTGGCATTTGGTTCGGTGGTGGATGCTAGTTGTTGTGTCAGTTCATCATCAACAAGAGCCCAGGTGCATCGTGACATAGTACAGTTAATGAGAGAGTGCCTCCATGAATCTGGTGCTCCACATAAACCACACGCCGGTGAGTCTGTCATATGCCTATGGGCCCTTACGTCATTCATGGGTATCGAACGTTTGGGCAGACGCCATAAAAACAACCTGACTTTTCCTGGTACCTTGACCTTCCACCAAATTTTCCATGACTTCTCTTTCCTTGCCACTTTAGAGGTGCCGGCGCTACCCTCCAGCCACGCCTCCCTCCTTTGCCTAGTAGAGACAAGCATCCTATAGGTAGACTTCACCGTGAAATTGCCATTCTTTTCAAAATTTCAGCTCAAAAAATCCGGTACATTTCTTGTACAAAGAGGGATCCCGAGAATGACATGGATGTCCATTGGCATGAAAACCTCCTCCACTCTTTGCCTAATCCAAGTTGCAGACGTTGGATCAATGAGCTCCGAGACAAGAGTGGGCCGATTGGGAGAGACACACCCATAGGGACGTAGCATCTTGTCGCGTGGGAGCCAATTATCATTCCAAATGTTCGTTGCAGTTCCGTTCCAAGTTCGCTTAATTAAGCCCAGCTTCAAAATGTCCCGTCTTGCTATCATAGCCCTCCAAAATTGGCTTGGGTGATTTCCCAACTCGGCTTCCAAGATTGTAGAGTTAGGGAATTACAAACTGTTCAAGATTCGAGCACTAAGGAAATCTGGACTCGGCAATAAGCGCCATGCCTGACGAGCCAACATTGCAAGATTAAAAAGCTTAAAATCTTTGAAGCCTAAACCACCCATACCTTTAGGTTGTGTCATGGCTTTTCAGGATACCCAATGTGGCTTGCGCTCAAGTGGATTGAGTGGTTCCTGGCTTCTCTTTCCCCGGCGTGCGCTCACGCGGCGATGGAGATCGGAAGCGGACGATGGCTTCATTCAGCAATTCACCCCCTTAGGGACCTAGACGTAATTTTCTTTTTCTGGGGTGTTTTCTGCTATTGTGTTTGGGCTCCTGTGCTCTCTCGTGTGTTCCGGTGTGTTCTACGTGTGATGCACCCTGGATCTTCATATAAATGACACGTGGAATTCTAAAAAAAAAGTGGGTTGAGTGGTTCATCTGGTTCTGTATTTGGGCCGTAAGTGGTTGCAAAGTTCCAAACCGATCAGGCCTATTTGTATGTCAGGCCAGCCCAGCACCACCAGCAGTTGCATCTCGGAGAACAGGTTTTCACGGCCCACCGCGTCAGTCTTTTCTGGTCAAGCAAAATTCGGTCGCTGTTCTTCAACCCTTCGAGTTTCGCCGTGTCCAGATCGTGAATTCAGGGGTAGCCGACTACTCCGCTCTTGCCCGGCCGCCGCAGCCCTGTCCATCAGCACAGCACCGCACCGCGGTGCCGATGCGGCCGTGACGCCGCCGGGCCTGGGGGAAGCGCGGCAGCGACGGCGTCGCTCGCTTCGACCGGCGGCACGCTCAGGCAAGTCTCCCAATCCCACCCTTTCATCTCTCCTCCCCGTTGAGACTGGGAGACCTGCTCGTGTGGGCGTGCTTCTTGTGGAGCCGCACGGTAGGTGTTCGCCCAAATGCGTGGCAAGAGACGCCGACTAGTTTATCCTCGCCTCGCTGTCTGCACCGTCCATTCGCACGAATCAAAGTACTGTACCCGCCTTTGAATTATTCTAGTACTATCACGTCGGCAACTGTCCGCTTGATCTCACACGTGTGCAAATGCCCAAGCACGTACACGTACTGCCTGCAATTATGCCGTCGGCATCAATCAGTGGGCTGAAGCTTCGAATAAACTTTCTTTTCGTGTGTGCGTGGAGAACTTCGAATAAACTTTCAGAAAGCAAGCAGACAGCAAAGGTCAATATCAGCATCAGCAGTACGTGATAGCTCGCCTTTGATAAGGCAAATCTTATAGCTTTTGTGTGATTGTAGTTCTTCCTCAGCCCGGCCACGAACTCGGTTTCTCCAATTTGATAGCGTGCTACTGGTTCTTGATCCTTCGGCTGCTTCCTCCCCATCTCTCTCAGCCCATGGGTACCAAGGCCATGTCAGATTTCCTTGCTTGCCCTCTGCTTCCGTTTCCATTTTCCCTGTGCCATTTTAGCTTCAAACGCTTATTACCTGATCCCTCATCCAGAAATAATAAATTCAGTTGAACTTCCAAAATTTGTTCTTTGCTTAGGTCGCTGGATGCACAATGTCCTCTTCTTCCTTCTCTCGACTTCCAGAAACTTTTCTTTGCATAGGTCGTTATATATGTACAATGTCCTCTTCTTCTTTTTCTTTGAACATCCAAAAATTGTACTGTGCATAGGTCGTTGCATCTACGATGTCCTCTTCGTCCTTGCTTGAAAAATATTAATCTCGTGGTTCTTGGTGCAGGGAGGCATTTGTGGTCAATGAGACACCCGTATTCATGAATAAGCCTCCTCCACATGTATTTAAACTGGTGAATTTCATTCTTCCTCTTGCAACTTGTTGTTAGCTTCATTTCCCTCTTATATATAGTGATTGGTTTGAGGAGAGACTAAAATCTGGCGACTGAATACTTGCTGCGAATAGTGGTGGGTAGCTATAATAATAGTGTAGAAACGCAGCAGTGAGTAGTTTATGTTCTTGTAGACAAGTTATTCATTGTTGTTGTGAGCGAAAGGAAGATTACGCATAGCAGTACCTTAGCTTCTTTGCAGTAGTTTTCTTTGGTTTTTATATATAGTGCAACTGAATCGCTTGACTAAGAAGACTTCTCTGAGTTGTTTCTTTTCCTTTATTTTGTACGATCTGATCTGAAAGCTTAACTTCTGATTTAGTCCTATATTTTTGTGATATTACTTGACTTGAGTCGTGTCTTTGCCATATTTCTGATGATCTTTGACCGTTGATTTGCTCCTATACTTTCTATGATCTTAGCTGAAGTTCAGTTCACTTAGTCCTACCAAAAATTCTAATCATGTCAAGCTTCAATCTTCATTATAATTCTTCTTGCTTGTTGCAACAACCCTATTTTAGATTGATCCAACCCCTAAGTTATTTACTCAAATATTTCAGGCATCATGCTAGTGTTTGTTTGGCAAATGAGAGTTAGAGAATAAATAGTAAATTTAGGATGCAAAGCAATATGCATGATGTCATTGAGATGACCATCTCATTATTGGAGTGTATTAAGGGTTTGGTTCCAATACCACTTAAAGTAAATGACCACTTGTCTTTTTGTAAACATACATATTCATATTAATGCATTCTGGGGGAGAAATCAGCTAAAAAGTTTTATTTCTCTGTGCAGATGTCTCTACCATCAATGATTATAAAGCTCACTTTGGGTTTGCTCTGGTGCATCATCCACTTAGCAATCAGCCTTTTAAGCTTATGTTCTCATCTGATTTTCAATCTAGAGTGTTCTCTTATTTCATCTGGGTTGTTGTGGAAGTATCGGAATCTCCAACTGGGGAGACTCAAATACCTCGCTATCGTGGTAGATAGCAGAGAAGCTAAGAATACCGTGAAGATCAATCAGCTGTTATATTGGCTCAAAACTCTTGGTGTGAAGTATGTGTGTCTCTATGACATTGACGGTAAGACACTGAGTTCACTATTCTAATTTGTAGGTACTATTGCTTTCAGTCTGAAATTTATCTTGCGAAAATGGACATGGTTAGTAGAAGTCAAGAGACATTAAGCAGCAATACAGGGGCTGTATTCATATTTGGAGCAGGGGCAGAACCGAACAATACAGACTAATAGCCATACTGCCTCATATATTTCAGCTTCTAATATTTATTTTATTTATGCACGAGCACTTAACAGTGTACAAGATCTGTACTTTATTATTCTATACTGCAACACAGGAGTGCTGAAGAAATTGTTTGCACCTGGTATGAATGGCTCAAGAGATAACAACCCCGGAGATTATTTGGTAAGTTACAGACTTGAGCTTTGCTTTGTTTTCTATCAAAAGCCTCGCGGTGTTTCCATTCCCTAGCATTTATGTTTTTGATAGTTTGTATGAACCATTGGTTATGGCCATATGTAGGATGCCAGTGCAAATATCAAAGCCTTAGATTGTTGTCAGAAACAGATGACGATAGAGTGTATTTCTGGTTCTGATGGCAAAGAGGGCATTGCTAAAGCAGCCAACTTACTTTGCTCCAGTTATTTAAACGGTGATAGCTATACTCAAGAATATGTCAAAAGTGAAGAGAATGTCAAAAGTGAAGAGAATGTCGAAAATGAGCCAGTATTTACAGAAACTGACATGGCCAGCGCACTGAAATCCATAGGTACGCTTAAACAAGTCCCCTTTTTCATGCATGATATATTTTATATACTAATGGATCATGTTCTAGTTGTTTTATAATTTATTTCATTGCAACTCCAGTTGAGTACTCAAGTGCCTGCCTTGTACGTTAGGTTGTGCTGGACCAGAACCTGATCTTCTACTTGTGTATGGTCCTGCCAGATGCCATTTAGGCTTTCCTACATGGAGATTGCGGTATACTGAGATTATGTAAGTTTCCCCATCTGGAAGTATTCCTAGTTCTAGGTGTCACGTTGGATCTGTCATACTGAACTTAGATCACATGCTATCATTCTTTGATACACAAATAACTCTTGTCCATACCTATTTATATTAACATATGGTAGAAAAATACTGTTGATTGGAGTTTTATTCTACTCAAATTATGCCGCTTTGGAAGAAAATTATTTCTCATATTAAATCTCTTTTGCGCAATTAATGCAAAGTTGAACTTAGCATACCATCCCCATAAAGTACTAAGCAAATGTTACCATATTATACTAGAGTTTCAGAATTTGTTATATGCTTTTATAAATTTATACATGTTCTTGCTGGCTAATTAGAGCGCATCCAATGCAATTTTTGTTAGATATATGAGAATGTTAACGTCCAATTTGTCACCCGTCTTTGACACTCCTGCATCCAAGTCATTAGTCTTCTCCCACGTTAGTGTTTATGTGCAGTATTTTTATTCCGTGGCAACGCACAGGCATTTAGCTAGTTGATATAATGGTCATTCTTAGTTGGTTGCCCCTGAAAGTATAGGTAATATTATTTTAGATTCTGAATACCACTTTAGATTCTGAATGTTACAAGTAGAGAAGAGAAAACCATGCTTCAGTCATGTTATAAGATCATTCCAACTGGAGTGTGAGTGAATAAATTAATATCACGGTCTATTTCCACCATTGAAAACTCTCCATTATTTCCTTTCCAGGCATATGGGACCTCTGAAATCAATGAAATACGGCGCCATTGTGAAAGCCTTCCATAACTACTCAAAGAAACACCAAAACTATGGTACGTTTTGATTTTGACCAGGAATTCTGCCGTGCAGAATATTGTTTTACCTTTAGCAGTTACCTAGGCCTTACACAGATGAACATCTTAGCTTGTGACCGTACCCTGATCCTATGGGAAAAAGATGTTTGCAAAAGAATTCATGCTGTAATATTTAGAACATCCTCTGTTTCATCGCTATAGGAACTGCACTAAATTTTTAGGACATAGCAGCCTTTATATTATGTCTGGTTTGTAATTTTCTTACATAATAAGCTACCCCTACGATGTTTTCACTTTCAACAGTACTGATACTTTGCTTTTATTCATCCGGGAAAAAACCCTATATTCATCAATGATAGCCCTGAAGGCACTAACGCGTCTTGATGCTTGTTAAAAACAAAACAGTTTTTACTCATTTCGCCATCTAACATTTTGCGTCTCAGGTAAATGAGAGCTGATACTTGTATACTGAAGACCAGGCTGTTGTGTAGAAAAGCACTCCTGGAACTGGAAGCTTGACAACTGTTTTGCCTTTCTGTTCGTGATTATACTAGTAGAGGTTAGTTAAGATCAAGTCGCAGATACCCATGTTGTAATATCTTTTGGCAAGATTAGAAGTGTTATTGATAGAACATACGGGAATGGATCCCATTGTAAAGCTTGCCTGGTCATGAAGATTAATGAACCTGCTCTTGAGCGAGCACATATGGATTGATATCAGCAATGTTATGCACCCAAATCATGCCGATCTTTTTGGTTGTGAATGCAGCAGCCAGCAGCTGCTGACACGTTTTGTTTTTTTGAATTGGAACTTTGATGTTGGTTTTCTCCATTGTTGGCTGCTGACACGTTTTTTGAATTGGAACTTCGATTTTAGCTTTCTCCATTGTTGCTGGTATGTACCTGATGGGATCAGTCATTTCCTTGTGGTTTCTGGACTCCTTTATACTCTGTTCCATATGTTCCTTTGTGTATCTAATAACATGTTCAATCGATAGCTTTGCTACTCTATAACAGACTTCACTCATACAAATCTGAGTCATGTTTGTCTTCGGAACAAGAAAACCGAGCAGGGAGACTAGAGGTTCTAAATAAATCAGGAGTTTAGGGATGTGTTTAGAAAGGGTTGTACTGAAGTTTATTACTGTATGTCTATGATGAAAGACATGAACAAACAAAATGTTCTACGCCTAATCCTGATCCCAGCCACTCAGGCTCGAGTAGTCGAGTGTACCGAGACCGAGAGGCTGGAGCTCTCAGTAGGTCGGGTGCGTGACAGTGGGACGGCGGGGTCTTCGCGTGAGAGCGAACTACCCGAACCCAGAGCACGCACGCCCGAGCGTCCCCGCTCTCCGCACGCGCGCCGCCGCCGCCGCCGCCATGTCGCTGCCGACGCAGTGCCCCTACTGCCGCTCCCCCGCGCCGGCGCGGTGCGCCACCACGCAGCCGCCGCTCTCCCGCCCCGTCTCCGAGTGCTCCTCCTGCGCCCGCCTCGTCCTCGAGCGCCACCTCCACACCCACCCCTTCTTCCCCCTCCTCCCCTCCCTCCACCCGCTCCCCCTCGTCACCCCCGACCTCGCCGCCGCCGCCCCCGCGCCCTCCTCCCCGCCCGCCAACGACGACGACGACCCCTTCCTCCCCGCCGGCTTCGTCTCCGCCTTCTCGGCCTTCTCCCTCGAGCGCCACCCCGTCCTCGCCCGCTCCGCCTCCGCCTTCTCCGGCCAGCTCGCCGAGCTCGAGCGCGCGCTCGCCGTCGACGCCGCCGCCTCCTCCACCCCGGACCCCGCGGGCCCCATGGTCTCCGTCGACAGCCTCCGCGCCTACCTCCAGATCGTGGACGTCGCCTCCATCCTCAGGCTCGACCGGGACATCGCCGACCACGCCTTCGACCTCTTCAAGGAGTGCTCCACCGCCACCTGCCTCAGGAACCGCAGCGTCGAGGCGCTGGCCACCGCCGCGCTCGTGCAGGCCATCCGCGAGGCACGGGAGCCCAGGACGCTGCAGGTTTGTTTCTGCTGCGCTCGTGCTCTCTTTATATCTGTTCCAAATTCTCCCGTGCGGAGATTCATAGGCATATATGGGTGTGTTTCTCCAAGCAGCCAGGATTTGGACTAATCAGGAATGTTAGTTAAGTTCTGAAAAGAAAAGATGGGTTTCCACAATGTAATTTAAGATTTAATTGCTTCAAAATTGGGGATCTTGTTCATCGATTCTTATAACCTACTCCGTTCAATTTTCAAGCAACTCAACAGATGATCCCTCTATGGATAGAATTGTTGTTGGATGATATGCTAATTTCCAGTAAACTGATTTAAGGACCAAAGTCTCTAATCTCCAGATCAATTTACTGAAATGGCTCTACCTAGTAGTTTTGCTTTTTATGGAGCATCTGGTCTTGTCAACTTGAATATACGAGGATAGCATTTGCTCTATTTTGTCGATTTATATAATTATGTATGTCACAAATACCTTGATTCAACCTAACAAAACCACATTAGTCAATGGCTGAACCGAACGCCGCTGAACCGAACGCCGAGTCAGCCTTGGATCATGGCAATTTCTGTTGTGTAAACTAGCATGGTGTTTGCGCGGGAAATAATTTAATCATGTGATTGTGGAAATATTTTAATAATCTATTTATCTTAATCTACCTATGATTATTATCACAACAACAATATATCTACGATCGGTTTTGCCTTTTGATATCAGATCAGTACACAAAATTAATCGAGCCTAGTATGCGACAAAAGCAGTCGAGCCTTGTCCTAGGTATATATTACCAATTACACCGGAATAACCATCATATTTGTCGTTTGCATAGTACACGAAAGCAGTGAGTCTGGTATGCCTTTGCGGAGCATATTTTAACCATGTTTACCTTTTTATTAGGGTAGGTATGTATCATTGCCATAACACCACATGCGACGGTTGGTTGTTGACAGTTACAAGAAAGATAGTTAGTTGGTTGTTTACAAAAGAGATTGGTCGTTGAACTTGAACATGGTATTAGATCGATGTGATGGAGTTAATGTCCAGATCGAAATATGTTGGTCGTATGTATGTATTAAGCCAGAAAGTGGTTTGTATATTACATTTATCTATTGTATTAAATGGTGCCCAGAACAAAAGTTAGGATCGCTAACCCTGATGTTGGATCAACACACATGGGATGTTTTTCATTTCTTACCTTCTTTTGGTGTTTGATTTGGAACTCCCACCATCCCACGGGCAATAAGGGCGCACGTGTATTCTGGTGGATGGATATTATTCAAAAGGATAGATAGACATAAAACCAACGTTCTTGTGTATTAATGCCCAAACCTACAATTCAGAAGACTGAATGATGTTTGCTTATAATAGCATGCACCATCTAGGATAGGTATTTACAAGATCAATGGTTGGATGCATTTAGCTGCAATTATAAAGGTTTATATGTCTAATGTCTTGATTCATTGAGAGTTAACGTTCCACTTAGATAGGCTATATTGTTTTTCTAATGAGATTGTATAGTATTTTTGTGTATGCTTGTGATCTTTTGATCAATTCGGTCTCCTAGTTGAGACCTATTGTTCAGAGTGGATCGCAAAATTAGCCCTATATTCCAGACTTTGCACCACCACCACCAGGGACGGAGCTAGACAGATCGTGGAGCCTGGGCAAAGAATAAAAGGCACTGAGTTAGTGTTAGCCCATTAATCGACTGACATTTTTTTCATGATTGGCTCAAAGTCAAATGGAACATCCTCGGCTGAGCCTGGGCAGTTGCCTGGGGTCACCGGGAGCAAGTTCTGCCACTGACAACCACGTAACTATGTCATCCAGGAGCCGCCCTACATGCCATGTATATATGCATCAGAGCGGCTGCCTAATTAATCTGCTAATCCTGCTTAATCTCTCTTTGGTAAACAGTGCCAACCATCATGACGTACTAAGTACATGCTACATTAGTCTATGTAGCAAAATTTAGAGATAGTGGCTATATCCATACTATTAAGGAAAAACCATGGCGCGTACCTGCACGTGCATGTGGAGAGACATAAAAGAGGCAAACAAATTAGGAAGGTCACAGCACTGAAGAGATCAAAAAGTGACATACGTGTTTGTGTTTTCGTGTTGGTTTTGATTAACCTCAAGTATAGGAGATTCATGGTCCAGATTTACTGCTGTGTTGCATAGGTAATATGGGTCCACCAGTCAATGAAATTGAGTGCAAATATGAACATCTAATGGTTATGTTTCTTGATATAAAGAGGGCCTGCCAGATCGATGGTCAGATGTTCTGTTTTTTCGTGAGAATTTCTAGCATATCTCTCTATTTTTTCTTCTGTATTGCGCTTTTCTCATATATAAGAAATAGAAAGTAAGTATACTTGATGTAGCATTATTGGTTATTGCTGTATCTTTTAGTTGGCGCTGATCCATATTCTGTTTACTGCATATCCAGGAAATTTCCACAGCTAGCAATCTTCCTCAGAAAGAGATAGGAAAATACATCAAAATACTAGGCGAATCTCTTAAACTGAGCCAACCTCTTAACAGCAATTCAATAGCAGTTCACATGCCTCGGTTTTGCAACCTCCTCCAGCTCAATAAATCAGCCCAGGTATCAGAGGAGCTGAAAACCTGATACATCATGAAAATAAATTGGCCCTGCTTTTAACATACTTTCTGTCGTTTCCTCAGGAACTTGCAGCCCACATTGGTGAGGTGGTTGTTAATAAATGCTTCTGCACGAGGCGAAACCCTATAAGCATATCTGCTGCTGCTATCTACCTTGCATGTCAGCTTGAAGACAAGCGCAAGACCCAGGCAGAGATCTGTAAGGTTACAGGCCTTACAGAGGTGACCCTACGCAAAGTGTATAAAGAGCTGTTGGAAAATTGGGACGATCTGCTACCCCCTAACTACACACCAGCTACACCACCGGAGAAAGCTTTCCCGATGACAAACATATATTCAGCGCGTTCATCAAGCGGAAAAGATCTTTATCAAGACAAGTTGCTGGACAACGTGAAGCAAAAAAGCTCTGAAGCTGCAGAGCCTGATCACATGGTAATCGTAAGAGAGGATGAAGATAAGAAAACCACTCCTCCTGGTTGGCCTCCAAAGAATGAGCCCCGTGACTTGAACCAGGCAGGCTGGCAGCCGAATGTCCCGTTTTCGGCGTCTCCAAAATTGGACCGTGACAATGTGGAGACGAACATTCGTGGGTTTAACCTCAACGAGGAATCATGCCCAATGGATTGCGAAAAGCCAGACGTCTCAATGAAGCCGCCCTTTGCTGATCGATGGCCGACTGAACCAAAGGTGCTTCCATCCCCTCCCAATAGGCAGCCTCTGCCATGGCAGCTTAAGCAAGCAGCGCCGGCAACCGGGTCATCATCTTATCCGAGGAGTCGTGAGACGCAGCTGGGCCTGGGCATGGACTTTCTGTCTGGGCGTGGGAAAAGAAGCGCCGGGGATGGCGGCGGCGATGGCCGTGATAAAGAGGGCAAGTGAAGAAGGTTGCAGCTGCAGATGTTTATAACCAAATTAGAAGAACTCAGCTGTGTAGATATAGATGTTCATCTATAGTCGAGATTAATATAACAACAAGATGCATCATATAGATGATGAATTCTACTTCATAATGTGTAACCTGATACTTCCAAATTATTTAGCTTGCCAGTTCTCATAATGTTTCATGTAACCAACGTGCCTTTTTTTTTTGCATTCTCCTGCACACTCTACACCAAGAAAACAGCAGCACCCATTTGGAACACGGGGGTTTTCGATGGATCTTCCGGTAGTTGATCCTCTCCTGCAACATTATCGTCTAATAGTGAGATACTCCCTCCGTTCGGACACAAGCTTTTTCGGACGTAGGGAGTACAATTGAGTTCCAAGCAGATAATACAGGCGAAAAACCACCATAGTTTTTGCAGACAACTGTTGTTGCTGTATGAAGAACAGCTGCGCTCTAGATCACATTTGAAGAAATTTGAAGGACCCAGACGCAAAAACGCGCTCCGAACTGGATAATACAGCACGATAGCGAAGCAGAGGCCTTCCAACGCCTCCTCCCTCGCCGCTCTCCCTCCCTTGCACTCTCATCCCCTCCCTCGTCGCCATGGCCGTCTCCACCTCCACCTCCACGCTCCCACTCCTCTTCCTCCACCGCTCCACCGCAAGCCCGAACCCCACCGCGCTCTCCTTCGCCTCCTCCCTCCGCGCGTCCCCGCTGCGCTCCCGCGCCTCCGCCGCCCCGCCAGCCGAGACCCTCGCCGACGACCTGCCCTCCGACACGCCTCCGGTACGTGGCCACGCGGGACGATACGTCGGCGTGCGCTCTCGCGCATACGTGTTGCGAAACTTGTAAACTGCGTTGTAGGCCGTGTTCTCGTTAGTGGCGTGTAATTGCGCGGAGTGGAGGCATTGATACAGTTCTTCGTCTATCTGTTGGAGTTTGTTATTCGGCGATTGTAACTGTTGCGCCCGTGGTTTTTCAGGTTGGTGAGGGGTCGGGAATTCCGATGCCGTCGTCGATTGGGGAGGATGGGGAGGAGGTACCTTATCCACCAGCTTAAACCTTTATTATGCTGGCAAATGTTTTCATTCGAGAACTGCTATTGATGCTCTGCATTGCAAGATTTCATGTTAAATGTTGCTGGTGTGAGTGTGTTTTGGATGTGGGACTGCTGTGTCACCTTAGATAACGTGAAGTCCTTACTGTTTTGCTTTCGATGTTACTGAGTTATGCCGTGTTACCACTAGCCATCACGCTATCTAAGAGGTTGTACACGAAATGTAGTGATGTATATTTTTAAGTCTTCCCTTTTCAACCAAGCGAGGATGATGCCCAAGTTAGTATGTGGTTAACAGTGTTGAAGTCTTCCACGTTCAACTGAATGCTAAAATGGTCTCTCGATGAAATGGCTAACTGTATCTGACCATGACTCCATCTCATGTATCTTTCTTAGAATAGTCGGCCTTGTGGTTTCGAAGCTTAGTTTAAAAAATTTCAGTTGTGCCCTTAACCTGTCTATCACCGTTCTTGTTGAACACCTTGTTCTCTCACTCCTGTGGGTTTCTCCATGTCAACGGTCTTCTGAATTTTCTCTAACCACCTGTCTTAAATTCTCAAATGGTTTCCCATTCTTTTTATTATCTTCTGCTATATATTTGCTCAACCATTATTCGTGCATAGATGCAAAGATTTTATAACACCAACAGCATCATTCTTTCTGCGGTTAGCTCTTATTGCCTTTTCTTTCTTGGGACTGATTCGCTAGGTTTGTGGGCTGAGAAAAAGTAGGCTATCACCAAAACTGATTATCCCTCTTAGGAATAATCTATGGATGGTTGCTTATCTTTTGCGGGAACTCCTTAGATTGTGTTCTAACTGCTGACTTCTAATATTGTTGGTGTTGGTTAAGTAGAGTTTGTGTTGCATTAGGTTAGTAATCTGCCAGTGATTACTACTGCCTAACATTATGTGCTTCCTTTCTTGCTTGCACGTTTGTCAGTTCTTAAGCATGTCCATCGTACATGTCTGTGTGCAGTTACTGTTTGGTGCTACTGCCGGGAAAGAAACTGTTTCAAGGGCACGTGCACAGTCGCACTCGTCCTTCAGTGATTCCTTCAATGTATCTCAAGAGAGGATAGTGATAACGAACAGTTCTGGAGAGAAACTCATTGGTGTTTTGCACGAAGCTGGATCTAAGGACATTGTAGTGTTATGCCATGGGTTTAGGTCATCAAAGGAAAGTAGAACCATAATGGGTCTTACTGATGCATTAACATCAGAGAAGATTAGTGTATTTCAGTTTGATTTTTCTGGCAACGGAGAAAGTGAAGGTACATTTCAGTATGGCAACTACTATAAAGAGGTGGATGACTTGCATGCTGTAATCCAGCATTTTAAGGAACACAAGCGTGATACTCGTGCTATTGCTGGCCACAGTAAGGGAGGAGATGTGGTCATCATCTATGCGTCCATGTATCAAGATGTATCTCGTGTTATCAACATATCGGGCAGATTTGATCTGAAACGTGGAATTGCAGATCGTCTTGGCAGTGACTATATGGAAAGGATAAATCAACATGGTTTCATTGACGTGGCACAGAAAACAGGACAGTTCATGTACCGTGTAACCAAAGAAAGTCTGATGGACCGTCTTAGGATAGATATGCAAAGTGCATGCATGTCTATTGGCCCTAACTGCAGGGTCCTGACAGTTCATGGTTCTGACGATGATGTTGTGCCATCGGAGGATGCTCTGGAATTTCATAAATATATAGGCAACCACGAAGTGCATATTATTGAAGGAGCTGATCATAGATATTCATCTCATCGGCTTGAGTTGGCTAACATTGTATTGAAATTTGTTACATCTGGCTGACAAAACGATGTTGGAACAAATGTAACCATGACAATGCATGTTTGACCCAATGTTTTGTGATTGGCGTTGCCATCAATTTCTTTCCGACATGCTACAAAATTACCCTATCAACTTTAGTTCAAGTGTGAAGTGTTCATGCTTCTGGCACTGTTGATTGTATTTCCATCATACCTTAGTCAACTGCATATTTTCATTTGGTGTTTCTGTTTCATTGGGTACCTGCAGAAGTTGCTGTTCTCTGTAGAACTAACACTATTGGGTATCACTATTTTCTGCTTGCAGCTGGCACCCAAGCAGAAGATCAGAATCAAGCTGAGGTCTTACTGGGTGCCATTGATAGAGGACTCCTGCAAGCAGATCATTGAAGCTGCAAAGACAACTAATGCCAAGACCATGGGTCCTGTTCCTCTGCCAACCAAGAAGAGAATATACTGTGTGCTCAACTCTCCCCATGTGCACAAAGATTCAAGGTTCCACTTTGAGATCCGGACACACCAGCGGTTGATTGATATCATGTACCCGACCGCCCAGACGATCGACTCATTGATGCAGCTCCAGCTCCCCGCCGGGGTGGATGTCGAGGTTAAGCTATGATCCCACTAGAGCTGAACCCTTTAAAATTCTGTGTCATGTAATGCTCCTTTCTGCAGACTTTCTAGTTGGTCGATCTTTTTGCTGTCTGAGACTTGAAACATATGTAGAGCCTGTAACACGAAAAAACATGTTCAGATATGGAATATCATGCAGTTAAAGAAGTACCGAGCAAATGTTATTTGCATTGTGCTATGTTGATGTCTTGTTTACACTTGAGTTTCTTGAAGGAGCGGAACTGTTTGGCCTAGATCGTTACTGGCAGTGCAGCAGCTGCAAATTGTCAGTGGGCATTTGTTTTTGGTTTCCTGTCCCAGAACCGATTCATCTGGAAATTGCCCCATTCATACTGGTTGCACTGATTCAACATAGTACTGGCAAAGCTTTCTGATTTCTCCTGAAAATAGTAGAAGTTGGGAAGCTAGTTTGATCAGGGTATGTTCCAGGTTTCGACCTAAAAGCCACGGAAAGCTCTGTTTGATTGGTCTGTAGCCAATCTACCACCACTTGTAGGAAAAGCTGTTGTGGGCTAAAGTCAGCCTACAAAACAGACATCACAGGCATGTGTCAGTAACAATACAGTACAGTAGCTCCAGATTGCCCGCTAATTCAGTGGGCATCTGTAATTTGTTTATCCCAAAAAGGCATCTGTTATCTGATCTCTTGGCCCGGCGTAATACTGATTGCACCGATTTTTCTGTGCTGATTCAGCATACGGACAAAAAACTTCCCAATCTCTCCTAAAGCAGTTCAAATTGCGCTGATTCTGCTCCATTCCTTTGACATCTTGGTATGACTTATTTGTTTTTCCATGGCGCCAATTTTTCTTTTTCCAACCACATTCCTACGGGTTTCTCATTCTACATGGTTCAAGAGGACATGCCACTTCAACTACGTGTTTTCAATGTTGGTATTTTTTGATAATCCTACGAACCAAAGGGGCCGTCGATCAAATGGATAAATATTGTTAGCACTCAGCAATGAAAAAAAAAACTTATACCTACTCTTCTTTGCTTTTCCTATGATGAAGCAGAGAGGAACATTTAGAAACCTAGCCTTGAGATGCACATATTATAGTAGACATATAAAAGAAAACCGCCCTGGCGCTAGTTAATTTCGCTGTTGCTTTCACGGTTGATGAGACGTTTGTTCGTGTGGATCAACTGGTCTTCCTGGTTGAGAAGAAAATGAATAAAAAAAGTTGGTCTTTACTCTTAGCAGCCTACACCTCGCAGCCCACATAAACTCATCTGCTCATGCATTGAGTAGTACTCCCTCCGTTCCAAAATATAAGTCTTTTTAGACATTTCAAATGGACTACAACATACGGATGTATGTAGACATATTTTAGAGTGTAAATTCACTCATTTTACTTCGTATGTAATCATCTATTGGAATCTCTAGAAAGACTTATTTGCAGTGTCCATTATTTTTTGCCTCCTCCATTCGAAACGGCCGCAGCATTGTCGAAACTGGCCAGCGTTTGTGGACCAACAAATGCATAATTTATTTATGCTTGGGGGTGGCCCATCGACACGAGCTTACCTGCCTCCTTCGATTCGAAGCCTTTGGACCTTGTCTCGTATTTTTATCATTATTTCCGGCTGCTTGTTTATCAGTGGAATCGCATACGTTTGCTCTTGAAATGCAGAAGCACTGACCGAAATGTCACCGTCAGGTGACCGACCACTTTGGCCTTTTCCTTTTTCTATTTTTATTTATTGTTGCTTCCGGCTGCTTGATCAGTAGATGAGCCGGACGCTGGGCTGCTGGCACACTGGAATGAACCGCATATTGAACTCTTGAAATGCAGAGCAGCTGACCGAGGCGTCGCCGTCAGGTCGCCGAGCGCGACCCTGTTCCATTTCGAGTTGGACAGGCAGATCACTTCAAGTTCCAACGCTTGAAGCGTTCTTCTTGTCACCATTTTCTGATTGCAGCGACGACGTCGATCGGCCAAATAGTAGCAGCCAATTCCCAGCAAAACGCAGAGGGGTTCCTCCTCCGGTAAATTTGACAAATTTGATCTATAGACGAAATCAAATCACAGAATGAACTGTCCGTGAAACTATTTCACGCGGCTGACCCGTGGTGCAGCGTCTGAGAGCGCTGCACTAGTGCAACGCCTAGGAGCTAGGCGCTACACTGTATAGTGTGGCGCCTAGCTCTCAGGCGCTGCACACTGACTTAGTAATTTTCTGATCACACGGGTGCGACGCTGGCCGTGTAGCGCCTATCTGTGAGGCGTTGCACAGTGTAGTGTGGCGCCTTCGTGTCGGCCGTCACACAAAAAGGTCAGCCGCGTGAAATAGTTTCACGGATAGTTCATTCTGTGATTTGATTTCGTCTATAGGTCAAATTTGTCAAATTTGCCTCCCCCTCCAGCCGAAGCCAAGCACATAACAGTGGCGAAATCGCCATCGTGTGCACTGTTTTTGCGCCCCGTTTGCATCACGAGTGCAGCAAATTTCAATGCGTGCTGGGGCCTGGAGCCTTCTCCTCCGGGTTTCTCCGGCCGTTTCGCATGATTTTGCGCGGCCTGCGGCGCTGGCTCCAACAGCCGCGCTAAAATGCAGCGCGCAAAAAATTACAGCGCGAGCGATTCGCCGGGCATTGCATATATTGCATTTTGGACACAAAATAAACTTCAAACATTCAAAATGCAATGAACATGACATATAAAATTTCACACAAACAAGTTGATGAAAAGTTCATGCCCACAAGTTCAAAATCATGCCCACAAGTTCATCCAACCAAGTTCAAAATGCAAACCAAGTTCATGACACAAACGAAAGACACATCAAGCCTCGTCCTCGTCTTCGTCCTCATCTTCGAAAGACAATTCTTCCCCGTCCTCGTCCTCATCTTCGGAAGACGATTCTTCCTCGTCCTCGTCTTCGTCCCCCAAATAAGCATCTCTACTTTGATCACCTCCAACGGATGGATCCCTCGACACTTGCAACCAAGTATTGCATAGTAAGATGTCTCCGGCGTTGGTGTAATTGCCCGCTCTTCCTTTTGGCGCGTCGACAATGCCCTCACCATCCTCGTCCACCTCGAACTCATGGTCTTCGAAATGCATGTCATTGGTTTGAGACCAATGCGAATTGTTGAAGCCAACACCCATAATTGACATGTATGCATCATCGTTGACACTACAAAATATATAGAACAATGCAAATAAACTATCTATATGAATGCATTCAAAAAATAACAAGAAAAGAAAAGTTGGAAAAAATTTCTACCTTTGAGGCATATCGTCGAACACGTTGTGCGCGTCGGTCGCCGGCTCGACGAGTGAGCTCGTCGGCGCTTCGGTAGCCGCCGCGCCCGTCACACGCCCTGCAAGCTTCTTTCTCCTCGCCTTCGAGGTGCCGGAGCTGTCCGCCGCCTTGTTCTTCTTCGCGGATGTTTTGCCCTTCTTCGGCCGCGCCGCATTGGGGAGCT